>NW_026732765.1:0-237500 GCF_028476545.2 Physella acuta
GCAATACCTCAAATCTCTCGTCATTCAGAAAAACAAAAGTCAGCAGTCTATAGCGTATTATGATAAAGATGGGTGTCTGTAAACATCGAATCGAAACTGAATTGTTACCCACTTTACGCGTCTTTGAAAACGATTTTTTATCCTCTGATCCAGCAGCACAAGTGTTTCGACATATGGAACAAACACAATTAAGTGATGAGAAAGGGTGAAACTGCTGACTACTGCTCGGAACGGGGTAGCGTGGCCGAGCGGTCTAAGGCGCTGGTTTTAGGCACCAGTCTCTTCGGAGGCGTGGGTTCGAATCCCACCGCTGCCATTTGTTTTAACTTCTAAGTGATTTACCTTGAAAGCAGCAGTTTCAATCTAGCTATCCTTTTAAATCTCTCGTCATTTCAATGTTTCGTTTGAAAGGATCAACACTCAGGCGAGATCTCAATCAGAATGTGCTGAAAATTAGAAATGATGAGAATAAAAATCAAACTCATGTATAGCTTTTCAAATCCTACATTGCCACACAGATCTTGATTCCTTCACCATTGCTACACCAGTTGTCAATATTTTTTTCTTAAAGCAAGATGGTTAGTTTTAAAAAGCAACCTCATGTCTTTCTAGGCAAAATACGATCTTGCCTGTATGGCCCTCATGTCTCGTATCTGGGGTCGCATCAGTCGATTATGATAGAGCAGTTTTTAATTGGGCTAAATATCAGCAAAAGGAGTATCGGCCAAAACGAATAAATTTTTCGTTTTTACACCTCTTCTTACGTAACGGTAGCGTGGCCGAGCGGTCTAAGGCGCTGGTTTAAGGCACCAGTCTCCTCGTAGGCGTGGGTTCGAATCCAACCGCTGCCATTTTTTACACCTGTTTTTAAAACTAGTTTTTTTTTAAACATACGCATACATTTCACGACTTGTCATTTCAACTCATGTAAAAGTATACACAATTGTAAATTATCCATAAACTTTGTGAATAGTAGCAGTTAGTCGTGAGCGGGTTGCAGGTGTGGTTGGTAGATTATCGATGACTAAATTTTTTGCAATTGCATTTTATGTTTTGTGATCAAGGATAAAAAAGTCTTTTGTTTCAAAAACATACGAACCAAGTTGAAAAACAAAATGAAAAAGAAATAGAAAAACTAAAGTTTGCCGAAACCCGGGATCGAACCAGGGACCTTTAGATCTTCAGTCTAACGCTCTCCCAACTGAGCTATTTCGGCACATGTGTAAAGAGGAGGCGTCTATGTCGCAACTGTAGGTCCGAAAGCAATACCTCAAATCTCTCGTCATCAGAAAACAAAAGTCAGCAGTCTATAGCGTATTATGATAAAGATGGGTGTCTGTAAACATCGAATCGAAACTGCATTGTTACCCACTTTACGCGTCTTTGAAAACGGATTTTTTATCCTCTGATCCAGCAGCACAAGTGTTTCGACATATGAAACAAACACAATTAAGTGATGAGAAAGGGTCAAACTGCTGACTACTTGCTTGGAACGGGGTAGCGTGGCCGAGCGGTCTAAGGCGCTGGTTTTAGGCACCAGTCTCTTCGGAGGCGTGGGTTTCGAATCCCACCGCTGCCATTTGTTTTAACTTCTAAGTGATTTACCTTGAAAGCAGCATTTCAATCTAGCTATTCTTTTAAATCTCTCGTCATTTCAATGTTTCGTTTGAAAGGATCAACACTCAGGCGAGATCTCAATCAGAATGTGCTGAAAATTAGAAATGATGAAAATAAAAATCAAACTCATGTATAGCTTTTCAAATCCTACATTGCCACACAGATCTTGATTCCTTCACCATTGCTACACCAGTTGTCAATATTTTTTTCTTAAAGCAAGATGGTTAGTTTTAAAAAGCAACCTCATGTCTTTCTAGCAAATACGATCTTGCCTGTATGGCCCTCATGTCTCGTATCTGGGGTCGCATCAGTCGATTATGATAGAGCAGTTTTTAATTGGGCTAAATATCGGCAAAAGGAGTATCGGCCCAAAACGAATAAATTTTTCGTTTTTACACCTCTTCTTACGTAAGGGTAGCGTGGCCGAGCGGTCTAAGGCGCTGGTTTAATGTTTGCCATTTTTTACACCTGTTTTTAAACTAGTTTTTTATTAAACATACGCATACATTTCACGACTTGTCATTTCAACTCATGTAAAAGTATACACAATTGTAAATTATCCATAAACTTTGTGAATCGTAGCAGTTAGTCGTGAGCGGGTTGCAGGTGTGGTTGGTAGATTATCGATGACTAAATTTTTTTGCAATTGCATTTTATGTTTTGTGATCAAGGATAAAAAAGTCTTTTGTTTCAAAAACATACGAACCAAGTTGAAAAAACAAAATGAAAAAGAAATAGAAAAACTAAAGTTTGCCGAAACCCGGGATCGAACCAGGGACCTTTAGATCTTCAGTCTAACGCTCTCCCAACTGAGCTATTTCGGCACATGTGTAAAGAGGAGTCGTCTATGTCGCAACTGTAGGTCCGAAAGCAATACCTCAAATCTCTCGTCATTCAGAAAACAAAAGTCAGCAGTCTATAGCGTATTATGATAAAGATGGGTGTCTGTAAACATCGAATCGAAACTGCATTGTTACCCACTTCACGCGTCTTTGAAAACGGATTTTTTATCCTCTGATCCAGCAGCACAAGTGTTTCGACATATGAAACAAACACAATTAAGTGATGAGAAAGGGTCAAACTGCTGACTACTGCTTGGAACGGGGTAGCGTTGCCGAGCGGTCTAAGGTGCTGGTTTTAGGCACCAGTCTCTTCGGAGGCGTGGGTTCGAATCCCACCGCTGCCATTTGTTTTAACTTCTAAGTGATTTACCTTGAAAGCAGCAGTTCAATCTAGCTATCCTTTTAAATCTCTCGTCATTTCAATGTTTCGTTTGAAAGGATCAACACTCAGGCGAGATCTCAATCAGAATGTGCTGAAAATTAGAAATGATGAAAATAAAAAAATCAAACTCATGTATAGCTTTTCAAATCCTACATTGCCACACAGATCTTGATTCCTTCACCATTGCTACACCAGTTGTCAATATTTTTTTCTTAAAGCAAGATGGTTAGTTTTAAAAAGCAACCTCATGTCTTTCTAGCAAATACGATCTTGCCTGTATGGCCCTCATGTCTCGTATCTGGGGGTCGCATCAGTCGATTATTGATAGAGCAGTTTTTAAATGGGCTAAATATCGGCAAAAGGAGTATCGGCCCAAAACGAATAAATTTTTCGTTTTTACACCTCTTCTTACGTAACGGTAGCGTGGCCGAGCGGTCTAAGGCGCTGGTTTAAAGGCACCAGTCTCCTCGGAGGCGTGGGTTCGAATCCCACCGCTGCCATTTTTTACACCTGTTTTTAAACTAGTTTTTTTTTAAACATACGCATACATTTCACGACTTGTCATTTCAACTCATGTAAAAGTATACACAATTGTAAATTATCCATAAACTTTGTGAATCGTAGCAGTTAGTCGTGAGCGGGTTGCAGGTGTGGTTGGTAGATTATCGATGACTAAATTTTTTGCAATTGCATTTTATGTTTTGTGATCAAGGATAAAAAAGTCTTTTGTTTCAAAAACATACGAACCAAGTTGAAAAACAAAATGAAAAAGAAATAGAAAAAACTAAAGTTTGCCGAAACCCGGGATCGAACCAGGGACCTTTAGATCTTCAGTCTAACGCTCTCCCAACTGAGCTATTTCGGCACATGTGTAAAGAGGAGGCGTGCATGTCGCAACTGTAGGTCCGAAAGCAATACCTCAAATCTCTCGTCATTCAGAAAACAAAAGTCAGCAGTCTATAGCGTATTATGATAAAGATGGGTGTCTGTAAACATCGAATCGAAACTGAATTGTTACCCACTTTACGCGTCTTTGAAAACGGATTTTTTATCCTCTGATCCAGCAGCACAAGTGTTTCGACATATGGAACAAACACAATTAAGTGATGAGAAAGGGTGAAACTGCTGACTACTGCTCGGAACGGGGTAGCGTGGCCGAGCGGTCTAAGGCGCTGGTTTTAGGCACCAGTCTCTTCGGAGGCGTGGGTTCGAATCCCACCGCTGCCATTTGTTTTAACTTCTAAGTGATTTACCTTGAAAGCAGCAGTTCAATCTAGCTATCCTTTTAAATCTCTCGTCATTTCAATGTTTCGTTTGAAAGGATCAACACTCAGGCGAGATCTCAATCAGAATGTGCTGAAAATTAGAAATGATGAGAATAAAAATCAAACTCATGTATAGCTTTTCAAATCCTACATTGCCACACAGATCTTGATTCCTTCACCATTGCTACACCAGTTGTCAATATTTTTTTCTTAAAGCAAGATGGTTAGTTTTAAAAAGCAACCTCATGTCTTTCTAGCAAAATACGATCTTGCCTGTATGGCCCTCATGTCTCGTATCTGGGGTCGCATCAGTCGATTATGATAGAGCAGTTTTTAATTGGGCTAAATATCAGCAAAAGGAGTATCGGCCAAAACGAATAAATTTTTCGTTTTTACACCTCTTCTTACGTAACGGTAGCGTGGCCGAGCGGTCTAAGGCGCTGGTTTAAGGCACCAGTCTCCTCGTAGGCGTGGGTTCGAATCCAACCGCTGCCATTTTTTACACCTGTTTTTAAACTAGTTTTTTTTTAAACATACGCATACATTTCACGACTTGTCATTTCAACTCATGTAAAAGTATACACAATTGTAAATTATCCATAAACTTTGTGAATAGTAGCAGTTAGTCGTGAGCGGGTTGCAGGTGTGGTTGGTAGATTATCGATGACTAAATTTTTTGCAATTGCATTTTATGTTTTGTGATCAAGGATAAAAAAGTCTTTTGTTTCAAAAACATACGAACCAAGTTGAAAAACAAAATGAAAAAGAAATAGAAAAACTAAAGTTTGCCGAAACCCGGGTATCGAACCAGGGACCTTTAGATCTTCAGTCTAACGCTCTCCCAACTGAGCTATTTCGGCACATGTGTAAAGAGGAGGCGTGTATGTCGCAACTGTAGGTCCGAAAGCAATACCTCAAATCTCTCGTCATTCAGAAAACAAAAGTCAGCAGTCTATAGCGTATTATGATCAAGATGGGTGTCTGTAAACATCGAATCGAAACTGCATTGTTACCCACTTTACGCGTCTTTGAAAACGGATTTTTTATCCTCTGATCCAGCAGCACAAGTGTTTCGACATATGAAACAAACACAATTAAGTGATGAGAAACGGTCAAACTGCTGACTTCTGCTTGGAACGGGGGTAGCGTGGCCGAGCGGTCTAAGGCGCTGGTTTTAGGCACCAGTCTCTTCGGAGGCGTGGGTTCGAATCCCACCGCTGCCATTTGTTTTAACTTCTAAGTGATTTACCTTGAAAGCAGCATTTCAATCTAGCTATTCTTTTAAATCTCTCGTCATTTCAATGTTTCGTTTGAAAGGATCAACACTCAGGCGAGATCTCAATCAGAATGTGCTGAAAATTAGAAATGATGAAAATAAAAATCAAACTCATGTATAGCTTTTCAAATCCTACATTGCCACACAGATCTTGATTCCTTCACCATTGCTACACCAGTTGTCAATATTTTTTTCTTAAAGCAAGATGGTTAGTTTTAAAAAGCAACCTCATGTCTTTCTAGCAAAATACGATCTTGCCTGTATGGCCCTCATGTCTCGTATCTGGGGTCGCATCAGTCGATTATGATAGAGCAGTTTTTAAATGGGCTAAATATCAGCAAAAGGAGTATCGGCCAAAACGAATAAATTTTTCGTTTTTACACCTCTTCTTACGTAACGGTAGCGTGGCCGAGCGGTCTAAGGCGCTGGTTTAAGGCACCAGTCTCCTCGGAGGCGTGGGTTCGAATCCCACCGCTGCCATTTTTTACACCTGTTTTTAAACTAGTTTTTTTTTAAACATACGCATACATTTCACGACTTGTCATTTCAACTCATGTAAAAGTATACACAATTGTAAATTATCCATAAACTTTGTGAATAGTAGCAGTTAGTCGTGAGCGGGTTGCAGGTGTGGTTGGTAGATTATCGATGACTAAATTTTTTGCAATTGCATTTTATGTTTTGTGATCAAGGATAAAAAAGTCTTTTGTTTCAAAAACATACGAACCAAGTTGAAAAACAAAATGAAAAAGAAATAGAAAAACTAAAGTTTGCCGAAACCCGGGATCGAACCAGGGACCTTTAGATCTTCAGTCTAACGCTCTCCCAACTGAGCTATTTCGGCACATGTGTAAAGAGGAGGCGTGCATGTCGCAACTGTAGGTCCGAAAGCAATACCTCAAATCTCTCGTCATTCAGAAAACAAAAGTCAGCAGTCTATAGCGTATTATGATAAAGATGGGTGTCTGTAAACATCGAATCGAAACTGAATTGTTACCCACTTTACGCGTCTTTGAAAACGGATTTTTTATCCTCTGATCCAGCAGCACAAGTGTTTCGACATATGAAACAAACACAATTAAGTGATGAGAAAGGGTCAAACTGCTGACTTCTGCTTGGAACGGGGTAGCGTGGCCGAGCGGTCTAAGGCGCTGGTTTTAGGCACCAGTCTCTTCGGAGGCGTGGGTTCGAATCCCACCGCTGCCATTTGTTTTAACTTCTAAGTGATTTACCTTGAAAGCAGCATTTCAATCTAGCTATTCTTTTAAATCTCTCGTCATTTCAATGTTTCGTTTGAAAGGATCAACACTCAGGCGAGATCTCAATCAGAATGTGCTGAAAATTAGAAATGATGAAAATAAAAATCAAACTCATGTATAGCTTTTCAAATCCTACATTGCCACACAGATCTTGATTCCTTCACCATTGCTACACCAGTTGTCAATATTTTTTTCTTAAAGCAAGATGGTTAGTTTTAAAAAGCAACCTCATGTCTTTCTAGCAAATACGATCTTGCCTGTATGGCCCTCATGTCTCGTATCTGGGGTCGCATCAGTCGATTATGATAGAGCAGTTTTTAATTGGGCTAAATATCGGCAAAAGGAGTATCGGCCAAAACGAATAAATTTTTCGTTTTTACACCTCTTCTTACGTAACGGTAGCGTGGCCGAGCGGTCTAAGGCGCTGGTTTAATTTTTGCCATTTTTTACACCTGTTTTTAAACTAGTTTTTTATTAAACATACGCATACATTTCACGACTTGTCATTTCAACTCATGTGAAAGTATACACAATTGTAAATTATCCATAAACTTTGTGAATCGTAGCAGTTAGTCGTGAGCGGGTTGCAGGTGTGGTTGGTAGATTATCGATGACTAAATTTTTTGCAATTGCATTTTATGTTTTGTGATCAAGGATAAAAAAGTCTTTTGTTTCAAAAACATACGAACCAAGTTGAAAAACAAAATGAAAAAGAAATAGAAAAACTAAAGTTTGCCGAAACCCGGGATCGAACCAGGGACCTTTAGATCTTCAGTCTAACGCTCTCCCAACTGAGCTATTTCGGCACATGTGTAAAGAGGAGGCGTCTATGTCGCAACTGTAGGTCCGAAAGCAATACCTCAAATCTCTCGTCATTCAGAAAACAAAAGTCAGCAGTCTATAGCGTATTATGATAAAGATGGGTGTCTGTAAACATCGAATCGAAACTGCATTGTTACCCACTTTACGCGTCTTTGAAAACGGATTTTTTTATCCTCTGATCCAGCAGCACAAGTGTTTCGACATATGAAACAAACACAATTAAGTGATGAGAAAGGGTCAAACTGCTGACTACTGCTTGGAACGGGGTAGCGTGGCCGAGCGGTCTAAGGCGCTGGTTTTAGGCACCAGTCTCTTCGGAGGCGTGGGTTCGAATCCCACCGCTGCCATTTGTTTTAACTTCTAAGTGATTTACCTTGAAAGCAGCATTTCAATCTAGCTATTCTTTTAAATCTCTCGTCATTTCAATGTTTCGTTTGAAAGGATCAACACTCAGGCGAGATCTCAATCAGAATGTGCTGAAAATTAGAAATGATGAAAATAAAAATCAAACTCATGTATAGCTTTTCAAATCCTACATTGCCACACAGATCTTGATTCCTTCACCATTGCTACACCAGTTGTCAATATTTTTTTCTTAAAGCAAGATGGTTAGTTTTAAAAAGCAACCTCATGTCTTTCTAGCAAATACGATCTTGCCTGTATGGCCCTCATGTCTCGTATCTGGGGTCGCATCAGTCGATTATGATAGAGCAGTTTTTAATTGGGCTAAATATCGGCAAAAGGAGTATCGGCCAAAACGAATAAATTTTTCGTTTTTACACCTCTTCTTACGTAAGGGTAGCGTGGCCGAGCGGTCTAAGGCGCTGGTTTAATGTTTGCCATTTTTTACACCTGTTTTTAAACTAGTTTTTTATTAAACATACGCATACATTTCACGACTTGTCATTTCAACTCATGTAAAAGTATACACAATTGTAAATTATCCATAAACTTTGTGAATCGTAGCAGTTAGTCGTGAGCGGGTTGCAGGTGTGGTTGGTAGATTATCGATGACTAAATTTTTTGCAATTGCATTTTATGTTTTGTGATCAAGGATAAAAAAGTCTTTTGTTTCAAAAACATACGAACCAAGTTGAAAAACAAAATGAAAAAGAAATAGAAAAACTAAAGTTTGCCGAAACCCGGGATCGAACCAGGGACCTTTAGATCTTCAGTCTAACGCTCTCCCAACTGAGCTATTTCGGCACATGTGTAAAGAGGAGTCGTCTATGTCGCAACTGTAGGTCCGAAAGCAATACCTCAAATCTCTCGTCATTCAGAAAACAAAAGTCAGCAGTCTATAGCGTATTATGATAAAGATGGGTGTCTGTAAACATCGAATCGAAACTGCATTGTTACCCACTTCACGCGTCTTTGAAAACGGATTTTTTATCCTCTGATCCAGCAGCACAAGTGTTTCGACATATGAAACAAACACAATTAAGTGATGAGAAAGGGTCAAACTGCTGACTACTGCTTGGAACGGGGTAGCGTTGCCGAGCGGTCTAAGGCGCTGGTTTTAGGCACCAGTCTCTTCGGAGGCGTGGGTTCGAATCCCACCGCTGCCATTTGTTTTAACTTCTAAGTGATTTACCTTGAAAGCAGCAGTTCAATCTAGCTATCCTTTTAAATCTCTCGTCATTTCAATGTTTCGTTTGAAAGGATCAACACTCAGGCGAGATCTCAATCAGAATGTGCTGAAAATTAGAAATGATGAAAATAAAAATCAAACTCATGTATAGCTTTTCAAATCCTACATTGCCACACAGATCTTGATTCCTTCACCATTGCTACACCAGTTGTCAATATTTTTTTCTTAAAGCAAGATGGTTAGTTTTAAAAAGCAACCTCATGTCTTTCTAGCAAAATACGATCTTGCCTGTATGGCCCTCATGTCTCGTATCTGGGGTCGCATCAGTCGATTATGATAGAGCAGTTTTTAAATGGGCTAAATATCGGCAAAAGGAGTATCGGCCAAAACGAATAAATTTTTCGTTTTTACACCTCTTCTTACGTAACGGTAGCGTGGCCGAGCGGTCTAAGGCGCTGGTTTAAGGCACCAGTCTCCTCGGAGGCGTGGGTTCGAATCCCACCGCTGCCATTTTTTACACCTGTTTTTAAACTAGTTTTTTTTTAAACATACGCATACATTTCACGACTTGTCATTTCAACTCATGTAAAAGTATACACAATTGTAAATTATCCATAAACTTTGTGAATCGTAGCAGTTAGTCGTGAGCGGGTTGCAGGTGTGGTTGGTAGATTATCGATGACTAAATTTTTTGCAATTGCATTTTATGTTTTGTGATCAAGGATAAAAAAGTCTTTTGTTTCAAAAACATACGAACCAAGTTGAAAAACAAAATGAAAAAGAAATAGAAAAACTAAAGTTTGCCGAAACCCGGGATCGAACCAGGGACCTTTAGATCTTCAGTCTAACGCTCTCCCAACTGAGCTATTTCGGCACATGTGTAAAGAGGAGTCGTCTATGTCGCAACTGTAGGTCCGAAAGCAATACCTCAAATCTCTCGTCATTCAGAAAACAAAAGTCAGCAGTCTATAGCGTATTATGATAAAGATGGGTGTCTGTAAACATCGAATCGAAACTGCATTGTTACCCACTTCACGCGTCTTTGAAAACGGATTTTTTATCCTCTGATCCAGCAGCACAAGTGTTTCGACATATGAAACAAACACAATTAAGTGATGAGAAAGGGTCAAACTGCTGACTACTGCTTGGAACGGGGTAGCGTTGCCGAGCGGTCTAAGGTGCTGGTTTTAGGCACCAGTCTCTTCGGAGGCGTGGGTTCGAATCCCACCGCTGCCATTTGTTTTAACTTCTAAGTGATTTACCTTGAAAGCAGCAGTTCAATCTAGCTATCCTTTTAAATCTCTCGTCATTTCAATGTTTCGTTTGAAAGGATCAACACTCAGGCGAGATCTCAATCAGAATGTGCTGAAAATTAGAAATGATGAAAATAAAAATCAAACTCATGTATAGCTTTTCAAATCCTACATTGCCACACAGATCTTGATTCCTTCACCATTGCTACACCAGTTGTCAATATTTTTTTCTTAAAGCAAGATGGTTAGTTTTAAAAAGCAACCTCATGTCTTTCTAGCAAATACGATCTTGCCTGTATGGCCCTCATGTCTCGTATCTGGGGTCGCATCAGTCGATTATGATAGAGCAGTTTTTAAATGGGCTAAATATCGGCAAAAGGAGTATCGGCCAAAACGAATAAATTTTTCGTTTTTACACCTCTTCTTACGTAACGGTAGCGTGGCCGAGCGGTCTAAGGCGCTGGTTTAAGGCACCAGTCTCCTCGGAGGCGTGGGTTCGAATCCCACCGCTGCCATTTTTTACACCTGTTTTTAAACTAGTTTTTTTTTAAACATACGCATACATTTCACGACTTGTCATTTCAACTCATGTAAAAGTATACACAATTGTAAATTATCCATAAACTTTGTGAATCGTAGCAGTTAGTCGTGAGCGGGTTGCAGGTGTGGTTGGTAGATTATCGATGACTAAATTTTTTGCAATTGCATTTTATGTTTTGTGATCAAGGATAAAAAAGTCTTTTGTTTCAAAAACATACGAACCAAGTTGAAAAACAAAATGAAAAAGAAATAGAAAAACTAAAGTTTGCCGAAACCCGGGATCGAACCAGGGACCTTTAGATCTTCAGTCTAACGCTCTCCCAACTGAGCTATTTCGGCACATGTGTAAAGAGGAGGCGTGCATGTCGCAACTGTAGGTCCGAAAGCAATACCTCAAATCTCTCGTCATTCAGAAAACAAAAGTCAGCAGTCTATAGCGTATTATGATAAAGATGGGTGTCTGTAAACATCGAATCGAAACTGAATTGTTACCCACTTTACGCGTCTTTGAAAACGGATTTTTTATCCTCTGATCCAGCAGCACAAGTGTTTCGACATATGGAACAAACACAATTAAGTGATGAGAAAGGGTGAAACTGCTGACTACTGCTCGGAACGGGGTAGCGTGGCCGAGCGGTCTAAGGCGCTGGTTTTAGGCACCAGTCTCTTCGGAGGCGTGGGTTCGAATCCCACCGCTGCCATTTGTTTTAACTTCTAAGTGATTTACCTTGAAAGCAGCAGTTCAATCTAGCTATCCTTTTAAATCTCTCGTCATTTCAATGTTTCGTTTGAAAGGATCAACACTCAGGCGAGATCTCAATCAGAATGTGCTGAAAATTAGAAATGATGAGAATAAAAATCAAACTCATGTATAGCTTTTCAAATCCTACATTGCCACACAGATCTTGATTCCTTCACCATTGCTACACCAGTTGTCAATATTTTTTTCTTAAAGCAAGATGGTTAGTTTTAAAAAGCAACCTCATGTCTTTCTAGCAAAATACGATCTTGCCTGTATGGCCCTCATGTCTCGTATCTGGGGTCGCATCAGTCGATTATGATAGAGCAGTTTTTAATTGGGCTAAATATCAGCAAAAGGAGTATCGGCCAAAACGAATAAATTTTCCGTTTTTACACCTCTTCTTACGTAACGGTAGCGTGGCCGAGCGGTCTAAGGCGCTGGTTTAAGGCACCAGTCTCCTCGTAGGCGTGGGTTCGAATCCAACCGCTGCCATTTTTTACACCTGTTTTTAAACTAGTTTTTTTTTAAACATACGCATACATTTCACGACTTGTCATTTCAACTCATGTAAAAGTATACACAATTGTAAATTATCCATAAACTTTGTGAATAGTAGCAGTTAGTCGTGAGCGGGTTGCAGGTGTGGTTGGTAGATTATCGATGACTAAATTTTTTGCAATTGCATTTTATGTTTTGTGATCAAGGATAAAAAAGTCTTTTGTTTCAAAAACATACGAACCAAGTTGAAAAACAAAATGAAAAAGAAATAGAAAAACTAAAGTTTGCCGAAACCCGGGATCGAACCAGGGACCTTTAGATCTTCAGTCTAACGCTCTCCCAACTGAGCTATTTCGGCACATGTGTAAAGAGGAGGCGTGTATGTCGCAACTGTAGGTCCGAAAGCAATACCTCAAATCTCTCGTCATTCAGAAAACAAAAGTCAGCAGTCTATAGCGTATTATGATCAAGATGGGTGTCTGTAAACATCGAATCGAAACTGCATTGTTACCCACTTTACGCGTCTTTGAAAACGGATTTTTTATCCTCTGATCCAGCAGCACAAGTGTTTCGACATATGAAACAAACACAATTAAGTGATGAGAAACGGTCAAACTGCTGACTTCTGCTTGGAACGGGGTAGCGTGGCCGAGCGGTCTAAGGCGCTGGTTTTAGGCACCAGTCTCTTCGGAGGCGTGGGTTCGAATCCCACCGCTGCCATTTGTTTTAACTTCTAAGTGATTTACCTTGAAAGCAGCATTTCAATCTAGCTATTCTTTTAAATCTCTCGTCATTTCAATGTTTCGTTTGAAAGGATCAACACTCAGGCGAGATCTCAATCAGAATGTGCTGAAAATTAGAAATGATGAAAATAAAAATCAAACTCATGTATAGCTTTTCAAATCCTACATTGCCACACAGATCTTGATTCCTTCACCATTGCTACACCAGTTGTCAATATTTTTTTCTTAAAGCAAGATGGTTAGTTTTAAAAAGCAACCTCATGTCTTTCTAGCAAAATACGATCTTGCCTGTATGGCCCTCATGTCTCGTATCTGGGGTCGCATCAGTCGATTATGATAGAGCAGTTTTTAAATGGGCTAAATATCAGCAAAAGGAGTATCGGCCAAAACGAATAAATTTTTCGTTTTTACACCTCTTCTTACGTAACGGTAGCGTGGCCGAGCGGTCTAAGGCGCTGGTTTAAGGCACCAGTCTCCTCGGAGGCGTGGGTTCGAATCCCACCGCTGCCATTTTTTACACCTGTTTTTAAACTAGTTTTTTTTTAAACATACGCATACATTTCACGACTTGTCATTTCAACTCATGTAAAAGTATACACAATTGTAAATTATCCATAAACTTTGTGAATAGTAGCAGTTAGTCGTGAGCGGGTTGCAGGTGTGGTTGGTAGATTATCGATGACTAAATTTTTTGCAATTGCATTTTATGTTTTGTGATCAAGGATAAAAAAGTCTTTTGTTTCAAAAACATACGAACCAAGTTGAAAAACAAAATGAAAAAGAAATAGAAAAACTAAAGTTTGCCGAAACCCGGGATCGAACCAGGGACCTTTAGATCTTCAGTCTAACGCTCTCCCAACTGAGCTATTTCGGCACATGTGTAAAGAGGAGGCGTGCATGTCGCAACTGTAGGTCCGAAAGCAATACCTCAAATCTCTCGTCATTCAGAAAACAAAAGTCAGCAGTCTATAGCGTATTATGATAAAGATGGGTGTCTGTAAACATCGAATCGAAACTGAATTGTTACCCACTTTACGCGTCTTTGAAAACGGATTTTTTATCCTCTGATCCAGCAGCACAAGTGTTTCGACATATGGAACAAACACAATTAAGTGATGAGAAAGGGTGAAACTGCTGACTACTGCTCGGAACGGGGTAGCGTGGCCGAGCGGTCTAAGGTGCTGGTTTTAGGCACCAGTCTCTTCGGAGGCGTGGGTTCGAATCCCACCGCTGCCATTTGTTTTAACTTCTAAGTGATTTACCTTGAAAGCAGCAGTTCAATCTAGCTATCCTTTTAAATCTCTCGTCATTTCAATGTTTCGTTTGAAAGGATCAACACTCAGGCGAGATCTCAATCAGAATGTGCTGAAAATTAGAAATGATGAAAATAAAAATCAAACTCATGTATAGCTTTTCAAATCCTACATTGCCACACAGATCTTGATTCCTTCACCATTGCTACAGCAGTTGTCAATATTTTTTTCTTAAAGCAAGATGGTTAGTTTTAAAAAGCAACCTCATGTCTTTCTAGCAAAATACGATCTTGCCTGTATGGCCCTCATGTCTCGTATCTGGGGTCGCATCAGTCGATTATGATAGAGCAGTTTTTAATTGGGCTAAATATCAGCAAAAGGAGTATCGGCCAAAACGAATAAATTTTTCGTTTTTACACCTCTTCTTACGTAACGGTAGCGTGGCCGAGCGGTCTAAGGCGCTGGTTTAAGGCACCAGTCTCCTCGGAGGCGTGGGTTCGAATCCCACCGCTGCCATTTTTTACACCTGTTTTTAAACTAGTTTTTTTTTAAACATACGCATACATTTCACGACTTGTCATTTCAACTCATGTAAAAGTATACACAATTGTAAATTATCCATAAACTTTGTGAATAGTAGCAGTTAGTCGTGAGCGGGTTGCAGGTGTGGTTGGTAGATTATCGATGACTAAATTTTTTGCAATTGCATTTTATGTTTTGTGATCAAGGATAAAAAAGTCTTTTGTTTCAAAAACATACGAACCAAGTTGAAAAACAAAATGAAAAAGAAATAGAAAAACTAAAGTTTGCCGAAACCCTGGATCGAACCAGGGACCTTTAGATCTTCAGTCTAACGCTCTCCCAACTGAGCTATTTCGGCACATGTGTAAAGTGAGGCGTGTATGTCGCAACTGTAGGTCCGAAAGCAATACCTCAAATCTCTCGTCATTCAGAAAACAAAAGTCAGCAGTCTATAGCGTATTATGATAAAGATGGGTGTCTGTAAACATCGAATCGAAACTGCATTGTTACCCACTTTACGCGTCTTTGAAAACGGATTTTTTATCCTCTGATCCAGCAGCACAAGTGTTTCGACATATGAAACAAACACAATTAAGTGATGAGAAAGGGTCAAACTGCTGACTTCTGCTTGGAACGGGGTAGCGTGGCCGAGCGGTCTAAGGCGCTGGTTTTAGGCACCAGTCTCTTCGGAGGCGTGGGTTCGAATCCCACCGCTGCCATTTGTTTTAACTTCTAAGTGATTTACCTTGAAAGCAGCATTTCAATCTAGCTATTCTTTTAAATCTCTCGTCATTTCAATGTTTCGTTTGAAAGGATCAACACTCAGGCGAGATCTCAATCAGAATGTGCTGAAAATTAGAAATGATGAAAATAAAAATCAAACTCATGTATAGCTTTTCAAATCCTACATTGCCACACAGATCTTGATTCCTTCACCATTGCTACAGCAGTTGTCAATATTTTTTTCTTAAAGCAAGATGGTTAGTTTTAAAAAGCAACCTCATGTCTTTCTAGCAAAATACGATCTTGCCTGTATGGCCCTCATGTCTCGTATCTGGGGTCGCATCAGTCGATTATGATAGAGCAGTTTTTAAATGGGCTAAATATCAGCAAAAGGAGTATCGGCCAAAACGAATAAATTTTTCGTTTTTACACCTCTTCTTACGTAACGGTAGCGTGGCCGAGCGGTCTAAGGCGCTGGTTTAAGGCACCAGTCTCCTCGGAGGCGTGGGTTCGAATCCCACCGCTGCCATTTTTTACACCTGTTTTTAAACTAGTTTTTTTTTAAACATACGCATACATTTCACGACTTGTCATTTCAACTCATGTAAAAGTATACACAATTGTAAATTATCCATAAACTTTGTGAATAGTAGCAGTTAGTCGTGAGCGGGTTGCAGGTGTGGTTGGTAGATTATCGATGACTAAATTTTTTGCAATTGCATTTTATGTTTTGTGATCAAGGATAAAAAAGTCTTTTGTTTCAAAAACATACGAACCAAGTTGAAAAACAAAATGAAAAAGAAATAGAAAAACTAAAGTTTGACGAAACCCGGGATCGAACCAGGGACCTTTAGATCTTCAGTCTAACGCTCTCCCAACTGAGCTATTTCGGCACATGTGTAAAGAGGAGGCGTGCATGTCGCAACTGTAGGTCCGAAAGCAATACCTCAAATCTCTCGTCATTCAGAAAACAAAAGTCAGCAGTCTATAGCGTATTATGATAAAGATGGGTGTCTGTAAACATCGAATCGAAACTGAATTGTTACCCACTTTACGCGTCTTTGAAAACGGATTTTTTATCCTCTGATCCAGCAGCACAAGTGTTTCGACATATGGAACAAACACAATTAAGTGATGAGAAAGGGTGAAACTGCTGACTACTGCTCGGAACGGGGTAGCTTTGCCGAGCGGTCTAAGGTGCTGGTTTTAGGCACCAGTCTCTTCGGAGGCGTGGGTTCGAATCCCACCGCTGCCATTTGTTTTAACTTCTAAGTGATTTACCTTGAAAGCAGCAGTTCAATCTAGCTATCCTTTTAAATCTCTCGTCATTTCAAGTTTCGTTTGAAAGGATCAACACTCAGGCGAGATCTCAATCAGAATGTGCTGAAAATTAGAAATGATGAAAATAAAAATCAAACTCATGTATAGCTTTTCAAATCCTACATTGCCACACAGATCTTGATTCCTTCACCATTGCTACACCAGTTGTCAATATTTTTTTCTTAAAGCAAGATGGTTAGTTTTAAAAAGCAACCTCATGTCTTTCTAGCAAAATACGATCTTGCCTGTATGGCCCTCATGTCTCGTATCTGGGGTCGCATCAGTCGATTATGATAGAGCAGTTTTTAAATGGGCTAAATATCAGCAAAAGGAGTATCGGCCAAAACGAATAAATTTTTCGTTTTTACACCTCTTCTTACGTAACGGTAGCGTGGCCGAGCGGTCTAAGGCGCTGGTTTAAGGCACCAGTCTCCTCGGAGGCGTGGGTTCGAATCCCACCGCTGCCATTTTTTACACCTGTTTTTAAACTAGTTTTTTTTTAAACATACGCATACATTTCACGACTTGTCATTTCAACTCATGTAAAAGTATACACAATTGTAAATTATCCATAAACTTTGTGAATAGTAGCAGTTAGTCGTGAGCGGGTTGCAGGTGTGGTTGGTAGATTATCGATGACTAAATTTTTTGCAATTGCATTTTATGTTTTGTGATCAAGGATAAAAAAGTCTTTTGTTTCAAAAACATACGAACCAAGTTGAAAAACAAAATGAAAAAGAAATAGAAAAACTAAAGTTTGCCGAAACCCGGGATCGAACCAGGGACCTTTAGATCTTCAGTCTAACGCTCTCCCAACTGAGCTATTTCGGCACATGTGTAAAGAGGAGGCGTGCATGTCGCAACTGTAGGTCCGAAAGCAATACCTCAAATCTCTCGTCATTCAGAAAACAAAAGTCAGCAGTCTATAGCGTATTATGATAAAGATGGGTGTCTGTAAACATCGAATCGAAACTGAATTGTTACCCACTTTACGCGTCTTTGAAAACGGATTTTTTATCCTCTGATCCAGCAGCACAAGTGTTTCGACATATGGAACAAACACAATTAAGTGATGAGAAAGGGTGAAACTGCTGACTACTGCTCGGAACGGGGTAGCTTTGCCGAGCGGTCTAAGGTGCTGGTTTTAGGCACCAGTCTCTTCGGAGGCGTGGGTTCGAATCCCACCGCTGCCATTTGTTTTAACTTCTAAGTGATTTACCTTGAAAGCAGCAGTTCAATCTAGCTATCCTTTTAAATCTCTCGTCATTTCAATGTTTCGTTTGAAAGGATCAACACTCAGGCGAGATCTCAATCAGAATGTGCTGAAAATTAGAAATGATGAAAATAAAAATCAAACTCATGTATAGCTTTTCAAATCCTACATTGCCACACAGATCTTGATTCCTTCACCATTGCTACAGCAGTTGTCAATATTTTTTTCTTAAAGCAAGATGGTTAGTTTTAAAAAGCAACCTCATGTCTTTCTAGCAAAATACGATCTTGCCTGTATGGCCCTCATGTCTCGTATCTGGGGTCGCATCAGTCGATTATGATAGAGCAGTTTTTAATTGGGCTAAATATCAGCAAAAGGAGTATCGGCCAAAACGAATAAATTTTTCGTTTTTACACCTCTTCTTACGTAACGGTAGCGTGGCCGAGCGGTCTAAGGCGCTGGTTTAAGGCACCAGTCTCCTCGGAGGCGTGGGTTCGAATCCCACCGCTGCCATTTTTTACACCTGTTTTTAAACTAGTTTTTTTTTAAACATACGCATACATTTCACGACTTGTCATTTCAACTCATGTAAAAGTATACACAATTGTAAATTATCCATAAACTTTGTGAATAGTAGCAGTTAGTCGTGAGCGGGTTGCAGGTGTGGTTGGTAGATTATCGATGACTAAATTTTTTGCAATTGCATTTTATGTTTTGTGATCAAGGATAAAAAAGTCTTTTGTTTCAAAAACATACGAACCAAGTTGAAAAACAAAATGAAAAAGAAATAGAAAAACTAAAGTTTGCCGAAACCCTGGATCGAACCAGGGACCTTTAGATCTTCAGTCTAACGCTCTCCCAACTGAGCTATTTCGGCACATGTGTAAAGTGAGGCGTGTATGTCGCAACTGTAGGTCCGAAAGCAATACCTCAAATCTCTCGTCATTCAGAAAACAAAAGTCAGCAGTCTATAGCGTATTATGATAAAGATGGGTGTCTGTAAACATCGAATCGAAACTGCATTGTTACCCACTTTACGCGTCTTTGAAAACGGATTTTTTATCCTCTGATCCAGCAGCACAAGTGTTTCGACATATGAAACAAACACAATTAAGTGATGAGAAAGGGTCAAACTGCTGACTTCTGCTTGGAACGGGGTAGCGTGGCCGAGCGGTCTAAGGCGCTGGTTTTAGGCACCAGTCTCTTCGGAGGCGTGGGTTCGAATCCCACCGCTGCCATTTGTTTTAACTTCTAAGTGATTTACCTTGAAAGCAGCATTTCAATCTAGCTATTCTTTTAAATCTCTCGTCATTTCAATGTTTCGTTTGAAAGGATCAACACTCAGGCGAGATCTCAATCAGAATGTGCTGAAAATTAGAAATGATGAAAATAAAAATCAAACTCATGTATAGCTTTTCAAATCCTACATTGCCACACAGATCTTGATTCCTTCACCATTGCTACAGCAGTTGTCAATATTTTTTTCTTAAAGCAAGATGGTTAGTTTTAAAAAGCAACCTCATGTCTTTCTAGCAAAATACGATCTTGCCTGTATGGCCCTCATGTCTCGTATCTGGGGTCGCATCAGTCGATTATGATAGAGCAGTTTTTAAATGGGCTAAATATCAGCAAAAGGAGTATCGGCCAAAACGAATAAATTTTTCGTTTTTACACCTCTTCTTACGTAACGGTAGCGTGGCCGAGCGGTCTAAGGCGCTGGTTTAAGGCACCAGTCTCCTCGGAGGCGTGGGTTCGAATCCCACCGCTGCCATTTTTTACACCTGTTTTTAAACTAGTTTTTTTTTAAACATACGCATACATTTCACGACTTGTCATTTCAACTCATGTAAAAGTATACACAATTGTAAATTATCCATAAACTTTGTGAATAGTAGCAGTTAGTCGTGAGCGGGTTGCAGGTGTGGTTGGTAGATTATCGATGACTAAATTTTTTGCAATTGCATTTTATGTTTTGTGATCAAGGATAAAAAAGTCTTTTGTTTCAAAAACATACGAACCAAGTTGAAAAACAAAATGAAAAAGAAATAGAAAAACTAAAGTTTGACGAAACCCGGGATCGAACCAGGGACCTTTAGATCTTCAGTCTAACGCTCTCCCAACTGAGCTATTTGGGCACATGTGTAAAGAGGAGGCGTGCATGTCGCAACTGTAGGTCCGAAAGCAATACCTCAAATCTCTCGTCATTCAGAAAACAAAAGTCAGCAGTCTATAGCGTATTATGATAAAGATGGGTGTCTGTAAACATCGAATCGAAACTGAATTGTTACCCACTTTACGCGTCTTTGAAAACGGATTTTTTATCCTCTGATCCAGCAGCACAAGTGTTTCGACATATGGAACAAACACAATTAAGTGATGAGAAAGGGTGAAACTGCTGACTACTGCTCGGAACGGGGTAGCTTTGCCGAGCGGTCTAAGGTGCTGGTTTTAGGCACCAGTCTCTTCGGAGGCGTGGGTTCGAATCCCACCGCTGCCATTTGTTTTAACTTCTAAGTGATTTACCTTGAAAGCAGCAGTTCAATCTAGCTATCCTTTTAAATCTCTCGTCATTTCAATGTTTCGTTTGAAAGGATCAACACTCAGGCGAGATCTCAATCAGAATGTGCTGAAAATTAGAAATGATGAAAATAAAAATCAAACTCATGTATAGCTTTTCAAATCCTACATTGCCACACAGATCTTGATTCCTTCACCATTGCTACACCAGTTGTCAATATTTTTTTCTTAAAGCAAGATGGTTAGTTTTAAAAAGCAACCTCATGTCTTTCTAGCAAAATACGATCTTGCCTGTATGGCCCTCATGTCTCGTATCTGGGGTCGCATCAGTCGATTATGATAGAGCAGTTTTTAAATGGGCTAAATATCAGCAAAAGGAGTATCGGCCAAAACGAATAAATTTTTCGTTTTTACACCTCTTCTTACGTAACGGTAGCGTGGCCGAGCGGTCTAAGGCGCTGGTTTAAGGCACCAGTCTCCTCGGAGGCGTGGGTTCGAATCCCACCGCTGCCATTTTTTACACCTGTTTTTAAACTAGTTTTTTTTTAAACATACGCATACATTTCACGACTTGTCATTTCAACTCATGTAAAAGTATACACAATTGTAAATTATCCATAAACTTTGTGAATAGTAGCAGTTAGTCGTGAGCGGGTTGCAGGTGTGGTTGGTAGATTATCGATGACTAAATTTTTTGCAATTGCATTTTATGTTTTGTGATCAAGGATAAAAAAGTCTTTTGTTTCAAAAACATACGAACCAAGTTGAAAAACAAAATGAAAAAGAAATAGAAAAACTAAAGTTTGCCGAAACCCGGGATCGAACCAGGGACCTTTAGATCTTCAGTCTAACGCTCTCCCAACTGAGCTATTTCGGCACATGTGTAAAGAGGAGGCGTGCATGTCGCAACTGTAGGTCCGAAAGCAATACCTCAAATCTCTCGTCATTCAGAAAACAAAAGTCAGCAGTCTATAGCGTATTATGATAAAGATGGGTGTCTGTAAACATCGAATCGAAACTGAATTGTTACCCACTTTACGCGTCTTTGAAAACGGATTTTTTATCCTCTGATCCAGCAGCACAAGTGTTTCGACATATGGAACAAACACAATTAAGTGATGAGAAAGGGTGAAACTGCTGACTACTGCTCGGAACGGGGTAGCGTGGCCGAGCGGTCTAAGGTGCTGGTTTTAGGCACCAGTCTCTTCGGAGGCGTGGGTTCGAATCCCACCGCTGCCATTTGTTTTAACTTCTAAGTGATTTACCTTGAAAGCAGCAGTTCAATCTAGCTATCCTTTTAAATCTCTCGTCATTTCAATGTTTCGTTTGAAAGGATCAACACTCAGGCGAGATCTCAATCAGAATGTGCTGAAAATTAGAAATGATGAAAATAAAAATCAAACTCATGTATAGCTTTTCAAATCCTACATTGCCACACAGATCTTGATTCCTTCACCATTGCTACAGCAGTTGTCAATATTTTTTTCTTAAAGCAAGATGGTTAGTTTTAAAAAGCAACCTCATGTCTTTCTAGCAAAATACGATCTTGCCTGTATGGCCCTCATGTCACGTATCTGGGGTCGCATCAGTCGATTATGATAGAGCAGTTTTTAAATGGGCTAAATATCAGCAAAAGGAGTATCGGCCAAAACGAATAAATTTTTCGTTTTTACACCTCTTCTTACGTAACGGTAGCGTGGCCGAGCGGTCTAAGGCGCTGGTTTAAGGCACCAGTCTCCTCGGAGGCGTGGGTTCAAATCCCACCGCTGCCATTTTTTACACCTGTTTTTAAACTAGTTTTTTTTTAAACATACGCATACATTTCACGACTTGTCATTTCAACTAATGTAAAAGTATACACAATTGTAAATTATCCATAAACTTTGTGAATAGTAGCAGTTAGTCGTGAGCGGGTTGCAGGTGTGGTTGGTAGATTATCGATGACTAAATTTTTTGCAATTGCATTTTATGTTTTGTGATCAAGGATAAAAAAGTCTTTTGTTTCAAAAACATACGAACCAAGTTGAAAAACAAAATGAAAAAGAAATAGAAAAACTAAAGTTTGCCGAAACCCGGGATCGAACCAGGGACCTTTAGATCTTCAGTCTAACGCTCTCCCAACTGAGCTATTTCGGCACATGTGTAAAGAGGAGGCGTGTATGTCGCAACTGTAGGTCCGAAAGCAATACCTCAAATCTCTCGTCATTCAGAAAACAAAAGTCAGCAGTCTATAGCGTATTATGATAAAGATGGGTGTCTGTAAACATCAAATCGAAACTGAATTGTTACCCACTTTACGCGTCTTTGAAAACGGATTTTTTATCCTCTGATCCAGCAGCACAAGTGTTTCGACATATGGAACAAACACAATTAAGTGATGAGAAAGGGTCAAACTGCTGACTACTGCTTGGAACGGGGTAGCGTGGCCGAGCGGTCTAAGGCGCTGGTTTTAGGCACCAGTCTCTTCGGAGGCGTCGGTTCGAATCCCACCGCTGCCATTTGTTTTAACTTCTAAGTGATTTACCTTGAAAGCAGCAGTTCAATCTAGCTATCTTTTTAAATCTCTCGTCATTTCAATGTTTCGTTTGAAAGGATCAACGCTCAGGCGAGATCTCAATCAGAATGTGCTGAAATTTAGAAATGATGAAAGTAAAAATCAAACTCATGTATAGCTTTTCAAATCCTACATTGCCACACAGATCTTGATTCCTTCACCATTGCTACACCAGTTGTCAATATTTTTTTCTTAAAGCAAGATGGTTAGTTTTAAAAAGCAACCTCATGTCTTTCTAGCAAAATACGATCTTGCCTGTATGGCCCTCATGTCTCGTATCTGGGGTCGCATCAGTCGATTATGATAGAGCAGTTTTTAAATGGGCTAAATATCAGCAAAAGGAGTATCGGCCAAAACGAATAAATTTTTCGTTTTTACACCTCTTCTTACGTAACGGTAGCGTGGCCGAGCGGTCTAAGGCGCTGGTTTAAGGCACCAGTCTCCTCGGAGGCGTGGGTTCGAATCCCACCGCTGCCATTTTTTACACCTGTTTTTAAACTAGTTTTTTTTTAAACATACGCATACATTTCACGAGTTGTCATTTCAACTCATGTAAAAGTATACACAATTGTAAATTATCCATAAACTTTGTGAATAGTAGCAGTTAGTCGTGAGCGGGTTGCAGGTGCGGTTGGTAGATTATCGATGACTAAATTATTTGCAATTGCATTTTATGTTTTGTGATCAAGGATAAAAAAGTCTTTTGTTTCAAAAACATACGAACCAAGTTGAAAAACAAAATGAAAAAGAAATAGAAAAACTAAAGTTTGCCGAAACCCGGGTATCGAACCAGGGACCTTTAGATCTTCAGTCTAACGCTCTCCCAACTGAGCTATTTCGGCACATGTGTAAAGAGGAGGCGTGTATGTCGCAACTGTAGGTCCGAAAGCAATACCTCAAATCTCTCGTCATTCAGAAAACAAAAGTCAGCAGTCTATAGCGTATTATGATAAAGATGGGTGTCTGTAAACATCAAATCGAAACTGCATTGTTACCCACTTTACGCGTCTTTGAAAACGGATTTTTTATCCTCTGATCCAGCAGCACAAGTGTTTCGACATATGAAACAAACACAATTAAGTGATGAGAAAGGGTCAAACTGCTGACTACTGCTTGGAACGGGGTAGCGTGGCCGAGCGGTCTAAGGCGCTGGTTTTAGGCACCAGTCTCTTCGGAGGCGTGGGTTCGAATCCCACTGCTGCCATTTGTTTTAACTTCTAAGTGATTTACCTTGAAAGCAGCAGTTCAATCTAGCTATCCTTTTAAATCTCTCGTCATTTCAATGTTTCGTTTGAAAGGATCAACGCTCAGGCGAGATCTCAATCAGAATGTGCTGAAATTTAGAAATGATGAAAGTAAAAATCAAACTCATGTATAGCTTTTCAAATCCTACATTGCCACACAGATCTTGATTCCTTCACCATTGCTACACCAGTTGTCAATATTTTTTTCTTAAAGCAAGATGGTTAGTTTTAAAAAGCAACCTCATGTCTTTCTAGCAAAATACGATCTTGCCTGTATGGCCCTCATGTCTCGTATCTGGGGTCGCATCAGTCGATTATGATAGAGCAGTTTTTAAATGGGCTAAATATCAGCAAAAGGAGTATCGGCCAAAACGAATAAATTTTTCGTTTTTACACCTCTTCTTACGTAACGGTAGCGTGGCCGAGCGGTCTAAGGCGCTGGTTTAAGGCACCAGTCTCCTCGGAGGCGTGGGTTCGAATCCCACCGCTGCCATTTTTTACACCTGTTTTTAAACTAGTTTTTTTTTAAACATACGCATACATTTCACGACTTGTCATTTCAACTCATGTAAAAGTATACACAATTGTAAATTATCCATAAACTTTGTGAATAGTAGCAGTTAGTCGTGAGCGGGTTGCAGGTGTGGTTGGTAGATTATCGATGACTAAATTTTTTGCAATTGCATTTTATGTTTTGTGATCAAGGATAAAAAAGTCTTTTGTTTCAAAAACATACGAACCAAGTTGAAAAACAAAATGAAAAAGAAATAGAAAAACTAAAGTTTGACGAAACCCGGGATCGAACCAGGGACCTTTAGATCTTCAGTCTAACGCTCTCCCAACTGAGCTATTTCGGCACATGTGTAAAGAGGAGGCGTGCATGTCGCAACTGTAGGTCCGAAAGCAATACCTCAAATCTCTCGTCATTCAGAAAACAAAAGTCAGCAGTCTATAGCGTATTATGATAAAGATGGGTGTCTGTAAACATCGAATCGAAACTGAATTGTTACCCACTTTACGCGTCTTTGAAAACGGATTTTTTATCCTCTGATCCAGCAGCACAAGTGTTTCGACATATGAAACAAACACAATTAAGTGATGAGAAAGGGTCAAACTGCTGACTTCTGCTTGGAACGGGGTAGCGTGGCCGAGCGGTCTAAGGCGCTGGTTTTAGGCACCAGTCTCTTCGGAGGCGTGGGTTCGAATCCCACCGCTGCCATTTGTTTTAACTTCTAAGTGATTTACCTTGAAAGCAGCATTTCAATCTAGCTATTCTTTTAAATCTCTCGTCATTTCAATGTTTCGTTTGAAAGGATCAACACTCAGGCGAGATCTCAATCAGAATGTGCTGAAAATTAGAAATGATGAAAATAAAAATCAAACTCATGTATAGCTTTTCAAATCCTACATTGCCACACAGATCTTGATTCCTTCACCATTGCTACAGCAGTTGTCAATATTTTTTTCTTAAAGCAAGATGGTTAGTTTTAAAAAGCAACCTCATGTCTTTCTAGCAAAATACGATCTTGCCTGTATGGCCCTCATGTCTCGTATCTGGGGTCGCATCAGTCGATTATGATAGAGCAGTTTTTAAATGGGCTAAATATCAGCAAAAGGAGTATCGGCCAAAACGAATAAATTTTTCGTTTTTACACCTCTTCTTACGTAACGGTAGCGTGGCCGAGCGGTCTAAGGCGCTGGTTTAAGGCACCAGTCTCCTCGGAGGCGTGGGTTCGAATCCCACCGCTGCCATTTTTTACACCTGTTTTTAAACTAGTTTTTTTTTAAACATACGCATACATTTCACGACTTGTCATTTCAACTCATGTAAAAGTATACACAATTGTAAATTATCCATAAACTTTGTGAATAGTAGCAGTTAGTCGTGAGCGGGTTGCAGGTGTGGTTGGTAGATTATCGATGACTAAATTTTTTGCAATTGCATTTTATGTTTTGTGATCAAGGATAAAAAAGTCTTTTGTTTCAAAAACATACGAACCAAGTTGAAAAACAAAATGAAAAAGAAATAGAAAAACTAAAGTTTGACGAAACCCGGGATCGAACCAGGGACCTTTAGATCTTCAGTCTAACGCTCTCCCAACTGAGCTATTTCGGCACATGTGTAAAGAGGAGGCGTGCATGTCGCAACTGTAGGTCCGAAAGCAATACCTCAAATCTCTCGTCATTCAGAAAACAAAAGTCAGCAGTCTATAGCGTATTATGATAAAGATGGGTGTCTGTAAACATCGAATCGAAACTGAATTGTTACCCACTTTACGCGTCTTTGAAAACGGATTTTTTATCCTCTGATCCAGCAGCACAAGTGTTTCGACATATGGAACAAACACAATTAAGTGATGAGAAAGGGTGAAACTGCTGACTACTGCTCGGAACGGGGTAGCTTTGCCGAGCGGTCTAAGGTGCTGGTTTTAGGCACCAGTCTCTTCGGAGGCGTGGGTTCGAATCCCACCGCTGCCATTTGTTTTAACTTCTAAGTGATTTACCTTGAAAGCAGCAGTTCAATCTAGCTATCCTTTTAAATCTCTCGTCATTTCAATGTTTCGTTTGAAAGGATCAACACTCAGGCGAGATCTCAATCAGAATGTGCTGAAAATTAGAAATGATGAAAATAAAAATCAAACTCATGTATAGCTTTTCAAATCCTACATTGCCACACAGATCTTGATTCCTTCACCATTGCTACACCAGTTGTCAATATTTTTTTCTTAAAGCAAGATGGTTAGTTTTAAAAAGCAACCTCATGTCTTTCTAGCAAAATACGATCTTGCCTGTATGGCCCTCATGTCTCGTATCTGGGGTCGCATCAGTCGATTATGATAGAGCAGTTTTTAAATGGGCTAAATATCAGCAAAAGGAGTATCGGCCAAAACGAATAAATTTTTCGTTTTTACACCTCTTCTTACGTAACGGTAGCGTGGCCGAGCGGTCTAAGGCGCTGGTTTAAGGCACCAGTCTCCTCGGAGGCGTGGGTTCGAATCCCACCGCTGCCATTTTTTACACCTGTTTTTAAACTAGTTTTTTTTTAAACATACGCATACATTTCACGACTTGTCATTTCAACTCATGTAAAAGTATACACAATTGTAAATTATCCATAAACTTTGTGAATAGTAGCAGTTAGTCGTGAGCGGGTTGCAGGTGTGGTTGGTAGATTATCGATGACTAAATTTTTTGCAATTGCATTTTATGTTTTGTGATCAAGGATAAAAAAGTCTTTTGTTTCAAAAACATACGAACCAAGTTGAAAAACAAAATGAAAAAGAAATAGAAAAACTAAAGTTTGCCGAAACCCGGGATCGAACCAGGGACCTTTAGATCTTCAGTCTAACGCTCTCCCAACTGAGCTATTTCGGCACATGTGTAAAGAGGAGGCGTGCATGTCGCAACTGTAGGTCCGAAAGCAATACCTCAAATCTCTCGTCATTCAGAAAACAAAAGTCAGCAGTCTATAGCGTATTATGATAAAGATGGGTGTCTGTAAACATCGAATCGAAACTGAATTGTTACCCACTTTACGCGTCTTTGAAAACGGATTTTTTATCCTCTGATCCAGCAGCACAAGTGTTTCGACATATGGAACAAACACAATTAAGTGATGAGAAAGGGTGAAACTGCTGACTACTGCTCGGAACGGGGTAGCTTTGCCGAGCGGTCTAAGGTGCTGGTTTTAGGCACCAGTCTCTTCGGAGGCGTGGGTTCGAATCCCACCGCTGCCATTTGTTTTAACTTCTAAGTGATTTACCTTGAAAGCAGCAGTTCAATCTAGCTATCCTTTTAAATCTCTCGTCATTTCAATGTTTCGTTTGAAAGGATCAACACTCAGGCGAGATCTCAATCAGAATGTGCTGAAAATTAGAAATGATGAAAATAAAAATCAAACTCATGTATAGCTTTTCAAATCCTACATTGCCACACAGATCTTGATTCCTTCACCATTGCTACACCAGTTGTCAATATTTTTTTCTTAAAGCAAGATGGTTAGTTTTAAAAAGCAACCTCATGTCTTTCTAGCAAAATACGATCTTGCCTGTATGGCCCTCATGTCTCGTATCTGGGGTCGCATCAGTCGATTATGATAGAGCAGTTTTTAAATGGGCTAAATATCAGCAAAAGGAGTATCGGCCAAAACGAATAAATTTTTCGTTTTTACACCTCTTCTTACGTAACGGTAGCGTGGCCGAGCGGTCTAAGGCGCTGGTTTAAGGCACCAGTCTCCTCGGAGGCGTGGGTTCGAATCCCACCGCTGCCATTTTTTACACCTGTTTTTAAACTAGTTTTTTTTTAAACATACGCATACATTTCACGACTTGTCATTTCAACTCATGTAAAAGTATACACAATTGTAAATTATCCATAAACTTTGTGAATAGTAGCAGTTAGTCGTGAGCGGGTTGCAGGTGTGGTTGGTAGATTATCGATGACTAAATTTTTTGCAATTGCATTTTATGTTTTGTGATCAAGGATAAAAAAGTCTTTTGTTTCAAAAACATACGAACCAAGTTGAAAAACAAAATGAAAAAGAAATAGAAAAACTAAAGTTTGCCG
Source organism: Physella acuta (assembly GCF_028476545.2). NCBI lineage: Eukaryota > Metazoa > Mollusca > Gastropoda > Physidae > Physella > Physella acuta. Next base: position 28,743 of record NW_026732765.1, read on the forward strand.
AAACCCGGGATCGAACCAGGGACCTTTAGATCTTCAGTCTAACGCTCTCCCAACTGAGCTATTTCGGCACATGTGTAAAGAGGAGGCGTGCATGTCGCAACTGTAGGTCCGAAAGCAATACCTCAAATCTCTCGTCATTCAGAAAACAAAAGTCAGCAGTCTATAGCGTATTATGATAAAGATGGGTGTCTGTAAACATCGAATCGAAACTGAATTGTTACCCACTTTACGCGTCTTTGAAAACGGATTTTTTATCCTCTGATCCAGCAGCACAAGTGTTTCGACATATGGAACAAACACAATTAAGTGATGAGAAAGGGTGAAACTGCTGACTACTGCTCGGAACGGGGTAGCGTGGCCGAGCGGTCTAAGGTGCTGGTTTTAGGCACCAGTCTCTTCGGAGGCGTGGGTTCGAATCCCACCGCTGCCATTTGTTTTAACTTCTAAGTGATTTACCTTGAAAGCAGCAGTTCAATCTAGCTATCCTTTTAAATCTCTCGTCATTTCAATGTTTCGTTTGAAAGGATCAACACTCAGGCGAGATCTCAATCAGAATGTGCTGAAAATTAGAAATGATGAAAATAAAAATCAAACTCATGTATAGCTTTTCAAATCCTACATTGCCACACAGATCTTGATTCCTTCACCATTGCTACAGCAGTTGTCAATATTTTTTTCTTAAAGCAAGATGGTTAGTTTTAAAAAGCAACCTCATGTCTTTCTAGCAAAATACGATCTTGCCTGTATGGCCCTCATGTCACGTATCTGGGGTCGCATCAGTCGATTATGATAGAGCAGTTTTTAAATGGGCTAAATATCAGCAAAAGGAGTATCGGCCAAAACGAATAAATTTTTCGTTTTTACACCTCTTCTTACGTAACGGTAGCGTGGCCGAGCGGTCTAAGGCGCTGGTTTAAGGCACCAGTCTCCTCGGAGGCGTGGGTTCAAATCCCACCGCTGCCATTTTTTACACCTGTTTTTAAACTAGTTTTTTTTTAAACATACGCATACATTTCACGACTTGTCATTTCAACTAATGTAAAAGTATACACAATTGTAAATTATCCATAAACTTTGTGAATAGTAGCAGTTAGTCGTGAGCGGGTTGCAGGTGTGGTTGGTAGATTATCGATGACTAAATTTTTTGCAATTGCATTTTATGTTTTGTGATCAAGGATAAAAAAGTCTTTTGTTTCAAAAACATACGAACCAAGTTGAAAAACAAAATGAAAAAGAAATAGAAAAACTAAAGTTTGCCGAAACCCGGGATCGAACCAGGGACCTTTAGATCTTCAGTCTAACGCTCTCCCAACTGAGCTATTTCGGCACATGTGTAAAGAGGAGGCGTGTATGTCGCAACTGTAGGTCCGAAAGCAATACCTCAAATCTCTCGTCATTCAGAAAACAAAAGTCAGCAGTCTATAGCGTATTATGATAAAGATGGGTGTCTGTAAACATCAAATCGAAACTGAATTGTTACCCACTTTACGCGTCTTTGAAAACGGATTTTTTATCCTCTGATCCAGCAGCACAAGTGTTTCGACATATGGAACAAACACAATTAAGTGATGAGAAAGGGTGAAACTGCTGACTACTGCTTGGAACGGGGTAGCGTGGCCGAGCGGTCTAAGGCGCTGGTTTTAGGCACCAGTCTCTTCGGAGGCGTCGGTTCGAATCCCACCGCTGCCATTTGTTTTAACTTCTAAGTGATTTACCTTGAAAGCAGCAGTTCAATCTAGCTATCTTTTTAAATCTCTCGTCATTTCAATGTTTCGTTTGAAAGGATCAACGCTCAGGCGAGATCTCAATCAGAATGTGCTGAAATTTAGAAATGATGAAAGTAAAAATCAAACTCATGTATAGCTTTTCAAATCCTACATTGCCACACAGATCTTGATTCCTTCACCATTGCTACACCAGTTGTCAATATTTTTTTCTTAAAGCAAGATGGTTAGTTTTAAAAAGCAACCTCATGTCTTTCTAGCAAAATACGATCTTGCCTGTATGGCCCTCATGTCTCGTATCTGGGGTCGCATCAGTCGATTATGATAGAGCAGTTTTTAAATGGGCTAAATATCAGCAAAAGGAGTATCGGCCAAAACGAATAAATTTTTCGTTTTTACACCTCTTCTTACGTAACGGTAGCGTGGCCGAGCGGTCTAAGGCGCTGGTTTAAGGCACCAGTCTCCTCGGAGGCGTGGGTTCGAATCCCACCGCTGCCATTTTTTACACCTGTTTTTAAACTAGTTTTTTTTTAAACATACGCATACATTTCACGACTTGTCATTTCAACTCATGTAAAAGTATACACAATTGTAAATTATCCATAAACTTTGTGAATAGTAGCAGTTAGTCGTGAGCGGGTTGCAGGTGTGGTTGGTAGATTATCGATGACTAAATTTTTTGCAATTGCATTTTATGTTTTGTGATCAAGGATAAAAAAGTCTTTTGTTTCAAAAACATACGAACCAAGTTGAAAAACAAAATGAAAAAGAAATAGAAAAACTAAAGTTTGCCGAAACCCGGGATCGAACCAGGGACCTTTAGATCTTCAGTCTAACGCTCTCCCAACTGAGCTATTTCGGCACATGTGTAAAGAGGAGGCGTGCATGTCGCAACTGTAGGTCCGAAAGCAATACCTCAAATCTCTCGTCATTCAGAAAACAAAAGTCAGCAGTCTATAGCGTATTATGATAAAGATGGGTGTCTGTAAACATCGAATCGAAACTGAATTGTTACCCACTTTACGCGTCTTTGAAAACGGATTTTTTATCCTCTGATCCAGCAGCACAAGTGTTTCGACATATGGAACAAACACAATTAAGTGATGAGAAAGGGTGAAACTGCTGACTACTGCTCGGAACGGGGTAGCGTGGCCGAGCGGTCTAAGGTGCTGGTTTTAGGCACCAGTCTCTTCGGAGGCGTGGGTTCGAATCCCACCGCTGCCATTTGTTTTAACTTCTAAGTGATTTACCTTGAAAGCAGCAGTTCAATCTAGCTATCCTTTTAAATCTCTCGTCATTTCAATGTTTCGTTTGAAAGGATCAACACTCAGGCGAGATCTCAATCAGAATGTGCTGAAAATTAGAAATGATGAAAATAAAAATCAAACTCATGTATAGCTTTTCAAATCCTACATTGCCACACAGATCTTGATTCCTTCACCATTGCTACAGCAGTTGTCAATATTTTTTTCTTAAAGCAAGATGGTTAGTTTTAAAAAGCAACCTCATGTCTTTCTAGCAAAATACGATCTTGCCTGTATGGCCCTCATGTCACGTATCTGGGGTCGCATCAGTCGATTATGATAGAGCAGTTTTTAAATGGGCTAAATATCAGCAAAAGGAGTATCGGCCAAAACGAATAAATTTTTCGTTTTTACACCTCTTCTTACGTAACGGTAGCGTGGCCGAGCGGTCTAAGGCGCTGGTTTAAGGCACCAGTCTCCTCGGAGGCGTGGGTTCAAATCCCACCGCTGCCATTTTTTACACCTGTTTTTAAACTAGTTTTTTTTTAAACATACGCATACATTTCACGACTTGTCATTTCAACTAATGTAAAAGTATACACAATTGTAAATTATCCATAAACTTTGTGAATAGTAGCAGTTAGTCGTGAGCGGGTTGCAGGTGTGGTTGGTAGATTATCGATGACTAAATTTTTTGCAATTGCATTTTATGTTTTGTGATCAAGGATAAAAAAGTCTTTTGTTTCAAAAACATACGAACCAAGTTGAAAAACAAAATGAAAAAGAAATAGAAAAACTAAAGTTTGCCGAAACCCGGGATCGAACCAGGGACCTTTAGATCTTCAGTCTAACGCTCTCCCAACTGAGCTATTTCGGCACATGTGTAAAGAGGAGGCGTGTATGTCGCAACTGTAGGTCCGAAAGCAATACCTCAAATCTCTCGTCATTCAGAAAACAAAAGTCAGCAGTCTATAGCGTATTATGATAAAGATGGGTGTCTGTAAACATCAAATCGAAACTGAATTGTTACCCACTTTACGCGTCTTTGAAAACGGATTTTTTATCCTCTGATCCAGCAGCACAAGTGTTTCGACATATGGAACAAACACAATTAAGTGATGAGAAAGGGTCAAACTGCTGACTACTGCTTGGAACGGGGTAGCGTGGCCGAGCGGTCTAAGGCGCTGGTTTTAGGCACCAGTCTCTTCGGAGGCGTGGGTTCGAATCCCACCGCTGCCATTTGTTTTAACTTCTAAGTGATTTACCTTGAAAGCAGCAGTTCAATCTAGCTATCCTTTTAAATCTCTCGTCATTTCAATGTTTCGTTTGAAAGGATCAACACTCAGGCGAGATCTCAATCAGAATGTGCTGAAAATTAGAAATGATGAAAATAAAAATCAAACTCATGTATAGCTTTTCAAATCCTACATTGCCACACAGATCTTGATTCCTTCACCATTGCTACACCAGTTGTCAATATTTTTTTATTAAAGCAAGATGGTTAGTTTTAAAAAGCAACCTCATGTCTTTCTAGCAAATACGATCTTGCCTGTATGGCCCTCATGTCTCGTATCTGGGGTCGCATCAGTCGATTACGATAGAGCAGTTTTTAAATGGGCTAAATATCAGCAAAAGGAGTATCGGCCAAAACGAATAAATTTTTCGTTTTTACACCTCTTCTTACGTAACGGTAGCGTGGCCGAGCGGTCTAAGGCGCTGGTTTAAGGCACCAGTCTCCTCGGAGGCGTGGGTTCGAATCCCACCGCTGCCATTTTTTACACCTGTTTTTAAACTAGTTTTTTTTTAAACATACGCATACATTTCACGAGTTGTCATTTCAACTCATGTAAAAGTATACACAATTGTAAATTATCCATAAACTTTGTGAATAGTAGCAGTTAGTCGTGAGCGGGTTGCAGGTGCGGTTGGTAGATTATCGATGACTAAATTATTTGCAATTGCATTTTATGTTTTGTGATCAAGGATAAAAAAGTCTTTTGTTTCAAAAACATACGAACCAAGTTGAAAAACAAAATGAAAAAGAAATAGAAAAACTAAAGTTTGCCGAAACCCGGGTATCGAACCAGGGACCTTTAGATCTTCAGTCTAACGCTCTCCCAACTGAGCTATTTCGGCACATGTGTAAAGAGGAGGCGTGTATGTCGCAACTGTAGGTCCGAAAGCAATACCTCAAATCTCTCGTCATTCAGAAAACAAAAGTCAGCAGTCTATAGCGTATTATGATAAAGATGGGTGTCTGTAAACATCAAATCGAAACTGCATTGTTACCCACTTTACGCGTCTTTGAAAACGGATTTTTTATCCTCTGATCCAGCAGCACAAGTGTTTCGACATATGAAACAAACACAATTAAGTGATGAGAAAGGGTCAAACTGCTGACTACTGCTTGGAACGGGGTAGCGTGGCCGAGCGGTCTAAGGCGCTGGTTTTAGGCACCAGTCTCTTCGGAGGCGTGGGTTCGAATCCCACTGCTGCCATTTGTTTTAACTTCTAAGTGATTTACCTTGAAAGCAGCAGTTCAATCTAGCTATCCTTTTAAATCTCTCGTCATTTCAATGTTTCGTTTGAAAGGATCAACGCTCAGGCGAGATCTCAATCAGAATGTGCTGAAATTTAGAAATGATGAAAGTAAAAATCAAACTCATGTATAGCTTTTCAAATCCTACATTGCCACACAGATCTTGATTCCTTCACCATTGCTACACCAGTTGTCAATATTTTTTTCTTAAAGCAAGATGGTTAGTTTTAAAAAGCAACCTCATGTCTTTCTAGCAAAATACGATCTTGCCTGTATGGCCCTCATGTCTCGTATCTGGGGTCGCATCAGTCGATTATGATAGAGCAGTTTTTAAATGGGCTAAATATCAGCAAAAGGAGTATCGGCCAAAACGAATAAATTTTTCGTTTTTACACCTCTTCTTACGTAACGGTAGCGTGGCCGAGCGGTCTAAGGCGCTGGTTTAAGGCACCAGTCTCCTCGGAGGCGTGGGTTCGAATCCCACCGCTGCCATTTTTTACACCTGTTTTTAAACTAGTTTTTTTTTAAACATACGCATACATTTCACGACTTGTCATTTCAACTCATGTAAAAGTATACACAATTGTAAATTATCCATAAACTTTGTGAATAGTAGCAGTTAGTCGTGAGCGGGTTGCAGGTGTGGTTGGTAGATTATCGATGACTAAATTTTTTGCAATTGCATTTTATGTTTTGTGATCAAGGATAAAAAAGTCTTTTGTTTCAAAAACATACGAACCAAGTTGAAAAACAAAATGAAAAAGAAATAGAAAAACTAAAGTTTGCCGAAACCCGGGATCGAACCAGGGACCTTTAGATCTTCAGTCTAACGCTCTCCCAACTGAGCTATTTCGGCACATGTGTAAAGAGGAGGCGTGCATGTCGCAACTGTAGGTCCGAAAGCAATACCTCAAATCTCTCGTCATTCAGAAAACAAAAGTCAGCAGTCTATAGCGTATTATGATAAAGATGGGTGTCTGTAAACATCGAATCGAAACTGAATTGTTACCCACTTTACGCGTCTTTGAAAACGGATTTTTTATCCTCTGATCCAGCAGCACAAGTGTTTCGACATATGGAACAAACACAATTAAGTGATGAGAAAGGGTGAAACTGCTGACTACTGCTCGGAACGGGGTAGCGTGGCCGAGCGGTCTAAGGTGCTGGTTTTAGGCACCAGTCTCTTCGGAGGCGTGGGTTCGAATCCCACCGCTGCCATTTGTTTTAACTTCTAAGTGATTTACCTTGAAAGCAGCAGTTCAATCTAGCTATCCTTTTAAATCTCTCGTCATTTCAATGTTTCGTTTGAAAGGATCAACACTCAGGCGAGATCTCAATCAGAATGTGCTGAAAATTAGAAATGATGAAAATAAAAATCAAACTCATGTATAGCTTTTCAAATCCTACATTGCCACACAGATCTTGATTCCTTCACCATTGCTACAGCAGTTGTCAATATTTTTTTCTTAAAGCAAGATGGTTAGTTTTAAAAAGCAACCTCATGTCTTTCTAGCAAAATACGATCTTGCCTGTATGGCCCTCATGTCACGTATCTGGGGTCGCATCAGTCGATTATGATAGAGCAGTTTTTAAATGGGCTAAATATCAGCAAAAGGAGTATCGGCCAAAACGAATAAATTTTTCGTTTTTACACCTCTTCTTACGTAACGGTAGCGTGGCCGAGCGGTCTAAGGCGCTGGTTTAAGGCACCAGTCTCCTCGGAGGCGTGGGTTCAAATCCCACCGCTGCCATTTTTTACACCTGTTTTTAAACTAGTTTTTTTTTAAACATACGCATACATTTCACGACTTGTCATTTCAACTAATGTAAAAGTATACACAATTGTAAATTATCCATAAACTTTGTGAATAGTAGCAGTTAGTCGTGAGCGGGTTGCAGGTGTGGTTGGTAGATTATCGATGACTAAATTTTTTGCAATTGCATTTTATGTTTTGTGATCAAGGATAAAAAAGTCTTTTGTTTCAAAAACATACGAACCAAGTTGAAAAACAAAATGAAAAAGAAATAGAAAAACTAAAGTTTGCCGAAACCCGGGATCGAACCAGGGACCTTTAGATCTTCAGTCTAACGCTCTCCCAACTGAGCTATTTCGGCACATGTGTAAAGAGGAGGCGTGTATGTCGCAACTGTAGGTCCGAAAGCAATACCTCAAATCTCTCGTCATTCAGAAAACAAAAGTCAGCAGTCTATAGCGTATTATGATAAAGATGGGTGTCTGTAAACATCAAATCGAAACTGAATTGTTACCCACTTTACGCGTCTTTGAAAACGGATTTTTTATCCTCTGATCCAGCAGCACAAGTGTTTCGACATATGGAACAAACACAATTAAGTGATGAGAAAGGGTCAAACTGCTGACTACTGCTTGGAACGGGGTAGCGTGGCCGAGCGGTCTAAGGCGCTGGTTTTAGGCACCAGTCTCTTCGGAGGCGTCGGTTCGAATCCCACCGCTGCCATTTGTTTTAACTTCTAAGTGATTTACCTTGAAAGCAGCAGTTCAATCTAGCTATCTTTTTAAATCTCTCGTCATTTCAATGTTTCGTTTGAAAGGATCAACGCTCAGGCGAGATCTCAATCAGAATGTGCTGAAATTTAGAAATGATGAAAGTAAAAATCAAACTCATGTATAGCTTTTCAAATCCTACATTGCCACACAGATCTTGATTCCTTCACCATTGCTACACCAGTTGTCAATATTTTTTTCTTAAAGCAAGATGGTTAGTTTTAAAAAGCAACCTCATGTCTTTCTAGCAAAATACGATCTTGCCTGTATGGCCCTCATGTCTCGTATCTGGGGTCGCATCAGTCGATTATGATAGAGCAGTTTTTAAATGGGCTAAATATCAGCAAAAGGAGTATCGGCCAAAACGAATAAATTTTTCGTTTTTACACCTCTTCTTACGTAACGGTAGCGTGGCCGAGCGGTCTAAGGCGCTGGTTTAAGGCACCAGTCTCCTCGGAGGCGTGGGTTCGAATCCCACCGCTGCCATTTTTTACACCTGTTTTTAAACTAGTTTTTTTTTAAACATACGCATACATTTCACGAGTTGTCATTTCAACTCATGTAAAAGTATACACAATTGTAAATTATCCATAAACTTTGTGAATAGTAGCAGTTAGTCGTGAGCGGGTTGCAGGTGCGGTTGGTAGATTATCGATGACTAAATTATTTGCAATTGCATTTTATGTTTTGTGATCAAGGATAAAAAAGTCTTTTGTTTCAAAAACATACGAACCAAGTTGAAAAACAAAATGAAAAAGAAATAGAAAAACTAAAGTTTGCCGAAACCCGGGTATCGAACCAGGGACCTTTAGATCTTCAGTCTAACGCTCTCCCAACTGAGCTATTTCGGCACATGTGTAAAGAGGAGGCGTGTATGTCGCAACTGTAGGTCCGAAAGCAATACCTCAAATCTCTCGTCATTCAGAAAACAAAAGTCAGCAGTCTATAGCGTATTATGATAAAGATGGGTGTCTGTAAACATCAAATCGAAACTGCATTGTTACCCACTTTACGCGTCTTTGAAAACGGATTTTTTATCCTCTGATCCAGCAGCACAAGTGTTTCGACATATGAAACAAACACAATTAAGTGATGAGAAAGGGTCAAACTGCTGACTACTGCTTGGAACGGGGTAGCGTGGCCGAGCGGTCTAAGGCGCTGGTTTTAGGCACCAGTCTCTTCGGAGGCGTGGGTTCGAATCCCACTGCTGCCATTTGTTTTAACTTCTAAGTGATTTACCTTGAAAGCAGCAGTTCAATCTAGCTATCCTTTTAAATCTCTCGTCATTTCAATGTTTCGTTTGAAAGGATCAACGCTCAGGCGAGATCTCAATCAGAATGTGCTGAAATTTAGAAATGATGAAAGTAAAAATCAAACTCATGTATAGCTTTTCAAATCCTACATTGCCACACAGATCTTGATTCCTTCACCATTGCTACACCAGTTGTCAATATTTTTTTCTTAAAGCAAGATGGTTAGTTTTAAAAAGCAACCTCATGTCTTTCTAGCAAAATACGATCTTGCCTGTATGGCCCTCATGTCTCGTATCTGGGGTCGCATCAGTCGATTATGATAGAGCAGTTTTTAAATGGGCTAAATATCAGCAAAAGGAGTATCGGCCAAAACGAATAAATTTTTCGTTTTTACACCTCTTCTTACGTAACGGTAGCGTGGCCGAGCGGTCTAAGGCGCTGGTTTAAGGCACCAGTCTCCTCGGAGGCGTGGGTTCGAATCCCACCGCTGCCATTTTTTGCACCTGTTTTTAAACTAGTTTTTTTTTAAACATACGCATACATTTCACGAGTTGTCATTTCAACTCATGTAAAAGTATACACAATTGTAAATTATCCATAAACTTTGTGAATAGTAGCAGTTAGTCGTGAGCGGGTTGCAGGTGCGGTTGGTAGATTATCGATGACTAAATTATTTGCAATTGCATTTTATGTTTTGTGATCAAGGATAAAAAAGTCTTTTGTTTCAAAAACATACGAACCAAGTTGAAAAACAAAATGAAAAAGAAATAGAAAAACTAAAGTTTGCCGAAACCCGGGATCGAACCAGGGACCTTTAGATCTTCAGTCTAACGCTCTCCCAACTGAGCTATTTCGGCACATGTGTAAAGAGGAGGCGTGCATGTCGCAACTGTAGGTCCGAAAGCAATACCTCAAATCTCTCGTCATTCAGAAAACAAAAGTCAGCAGTCTATAGCGTATTATGATAAAGATGGGTGTCTGTAAACATCGAATCGAAACTGCATTGTTACCCACTTTACGCGTCTTTGAAAACGGATTTTTTATCCTCTGATCCAGCAGCACAAGTGTTTCGACATATGGAACAAACACAATTAAGTGATGAGAAAGGGTCAAACTGCTGACGACTGCTTGAAACGGGGTAGCTTTGCCGAGCGGTCTAAGGCGCTGGTTTTAGGCACCAGTCTCTTCGGAGGCGTGGGTTCGAATCCCACCGCTGCCATTTGTTTTAACTTCTTAGTGATTTACCTTGAAAGCAGCAGTTCAATCTAGCTATCCTTTTAAATCTGTCGTCATTTCAATGTTTCGTTTGAAAGGATCAACACTCAGGCGAGATCTCAATCAGAATGTGCTGAAAATTAGAAATGATGAAAATAAAAATCAAACTCATGTATAGCTTTTCAAATCCTACATTGCCACACAGATCTTGATTCCTTCACCATTGCTACACCAGTTGTCAATATTTTTTTCTTAAAGCAAGATGGTTAGTTTTAAAAAGCAACCTCATGTCTTTCTAGCAAAATACGATCTTGCCTGTATGGCCCTCATGTCTCGTATCTGGGGTCGCATCAGTCGATTATGATAGAGCAGTTTTTAATTGGGCTAAATATCGGCAAAAGGAGTATCGGCCAAAACGAATAATTTTTTTGTTTTTACACCTCTTCTTACGTAACGGTAGCGTGGCCGAGCGGTCTAAGGCGCTGGTTTAATTTTTGCCATTTTTTACACCTGTTTTTAAACTAGTTTTTTTTTTAAACATACGCATACATTTCACGACTTGTCATTTCAACTCATGTAAAAGTATACACAATTGTAAATTATCCATAAACTTTGTGAATAGTAGCAGTTAGTCGTGAGCGGGTTGCAGGTGCGGTTGGTAGATTATCGATGACTAAATTTTTTGCAATTGCATTTTATGTTTTGTGATCAAGGATAAAAAAGTCTTTTGTTTCAAAAACATACGAACCAAGTTGAAAAACAAAATGAAAAAGAAATAGAAAAACTAAAGTTTGCCGAAACCCTGGATCGAACCAGGGACCTTTAGATCTTCAGTCTAACGCTCTCCCAACTGAGCTATTTCGGCACATGTGTAAAGAGGAGGCGTGTATGTCGCAACTGTAGGTCCGAAAGCAATACCTCAAATCTCTCGTCATTCAGAAAACAAAAGTCAGCAGTCTATAGCGTATTATGATAAAGATGGGTGTCTGTAAACATCGAATCGAAACTGCATTGTTACCCACTTTACGCGTCTTTGAAAACGGATTTTTTATCCTCTGATCCAGCAGCACAAGTGTTTCGACATATGAAACAAACACAATTAAGTGATGAGAAAGGGTCAAACTGCTGACTACTGCTCGGAACGGGGTAGCGTGGCCGAGCGGTCTAAGGCGCTGGTTTTAGGCACCAGTCTCTTCGGAGGCGTGGGTTCGAATCCCACCGCTGCCATTTGTTTTAACTTCTAAGTGATTTACCTTGAAAGCAGCAGTTCAATCTAGCTATCCTTTTAAATCTCTCGTCATTTCAATGTTTCGTTTGAAAGGATCAACACTCAGGCGAGATCTCAATCAGAATGTGCTGAAAATTAGAAATGATGAAAATAAAAATCAAACTCATGTATAGCTTTTCAAATCCTACATTGCCACACAGATCTTGATTCCTTCACCATTGCTACACCAGTTGTCAATATTTTTTTATTAAAGCAAGATGGTTAGTTTTAAAAAGCAACCTCATGTCTTTCTAGCAAATACGATCTTGCCTGTATGGCCCTCATGTCTCGTATCTGGGGTCGCATCAGTCGATTACGATAGAGCAGTTTTTAAATGGGCTAAATATCAGCAAAAGGAGTATCGGCCAAAACGAATAAATTTTTCGTTTTTACACCTCTTCTTACGTAACGGTAGCGTGGCCGAGCGGTCTAAGGCGCTGGTTTAAGGCACCAGTCTCCTCGGAGGCGTGGGTTCGAATCCCACCGCTGCCATTTTTTACACCTGTTTTTAAACTAGTTTTTTTTTAAACATACGCATACATTTCACGAGTTGTCATTTCAACTCATGTAAAAGTATACACAATTGTAAATTATCCATAAACTTTGTGAATAGTAGCAGTTAGTCGTGAGCGGGTTGCAGGTGCGGTTGGTAGATTATCGATGACTAAATTATTTGCAATTGCATTTTATGTTTTGTGATCAAGGATAAAAAAGTCTTTTGTTTCAAAAACATACGAACCAAGTTGAAAAACAAAATGAAAAAGAAATAGAAAAACTAAAGTTTGCCGAAACCCGGGTATCGAACCAGGGACCTTTAGATCTTCAGTCTAACGCTCTCCCAACTGAGCTATTTCGGCACATGTGTAAAGAGGAGGCGTGTATGTCGCAACTGTAGGTCCGAAAGCAATACCTCAAATCTCTCGTCATTCAGAAAACAAAAGTCAGCAGTCTATAGCGTATTATGATAAAGATGGGTGTCTGTAAACATCAAATCGAAACTGCATTGTTACCCACTTTACGCGTCTTTGAAAACGGATTTTTTTATCCTCTGATCCAGCAGCACAAGTGTTTCGACATATGGAACAAACACAATTAAGTGATGAGAAAGGGTCAAACTGCTGACTACTGCTTGGAACGGGGTAGCGTGGCCGAGCGGTCTAAGGCGCTGGTTTTAGGCACCAGTCTCTTCGGAGGCGTGGGTTCGAATCCCACCGCTGCCATTTGTTTTAACTTCTAAGTGATTTACCTTGAAAGCAGCAGTTCAATCTAGCTATCCTTTTAAATCTCTCGTCATTTCAATGTTTCGTTTGAAAGGATCAACGCTCAGGCGAGATCTCAATCAGAATGTGCTGAAATTTAGAAATGATGAAAGTAAAAATCAAACTCATGTATAGCTTTTCAAATCCTACATTGCCACACAGATCTTGATTCCTTCACCATTGCTACACCAGTTGTCAATATTTTTTTCTTAAAGCAAGATGGTTAGTTTTAAAAAGCAACCTCATGTCTTTCTAGCAAAATACGATCTTGCCTGTATGGCCCTCATGTCTCGTATCTGGGGTCGCATCAGTCGATTATGATAGAGCAGTTTTTAATTGGGCTAAATATCGGCAAAAGGAGTATCGGCCAAAACGAATAAATTTTTTGTTTTTACACCTCATCTTACGTAACGGTAGCGTGGCCGAGCGGTCTAAGGCGCTGGTTTAATTTTTGCCATTTTTTACACCTGTTTTTAAACTAGTTTTTTTTTAAACATACGCATACATTTCACGACTTGTCATTTCAACTCATGTAAAAGTATACACAATTGTAAATTATCCATAAACTTTGTGAATAGTAGCAGTTAGTCGTGAGCGGGTTGCAGGTGTGGTTGGTAGATTATCGATGACTAAATTTTTTGCAATTGCATTTTATGTTTTGTGATCAAGGATAAAAAAGTCTTTTGTTTCAAAAACATACGAACCAAGTTGAAAAACAAAATGAAAAAGAAATAGAAAAACTAAAGTTTGCCGAAACCCGGGATCGAACCAGGGACCTTTAGATCTTCAGTCTAACGCTCTCCCAACTGAGCTATTTCGGCACATGTGTAAAGAGGAGGCGTGTATGTCGCAACTGTAGGTCCGAAAGCAATACCTCAAATCTCTCGTCATTCAGAAAACAAAAGTCAGCAGTCTATAGCGTATTATGATAAAGATGGGTGTCTGTAAACATCGAATCGAAACTGCATTGTTACCCACTTTACGCGTCTTTGAAAACGGATTTTTTATCCTCTGATCCAGCAGCACAAGTGTTTCGACATATGAAACAAACACAATTAAGTGATGAGAAAGGGTCAAACTGCTGACTACTGCTCGGAACGGGGTAGCGTGGCCGAGCGGTCTAAGGCGCTGGTTTTAGGCACCAGTCTCTTCGGAGGCGTGGGTTCGAATCCCACCGCTGCCATTTGTTTTAACTTCTAAGTGATTTACCTTGAAAGCAGCAGTTCAATCTAGCTATCCTTTTAAATCTCTCGTCATTTCAATGTTTCGTTTGAAAGGATCAACGCTCAGGCGAGATCTCAATCAGAATGTGCTGAAATTTAGAAATGATGAAAGTAAAAATCAAACTCATGTATAGCTTTTCAAATCCTACATTGCCACACAGATCTTGATTCCTTCACCATTGCTACACCAGTTGTCAATATTTTTTTCTTAAAGCAAGATGGTTAGTTTTAAAAAGCAACCTCATGTCTTTCTAGCAAAATACGATCTTGCCTGTATGGCCCTCATGTCTCGTATCTGGGGTCGCATCAGTCGATTATGATAGAGCAGTTTTTAAATGGGCTAAATATCAGCAAAAGGAGTATCGGCCAAAACGAATAAATTTTTCGTTTTTACACCTCTTCTTACGTAACGGTAGCGTGGCCGAGCGGTCTAAGGCGCTGGTTTAAGGCACCAGTCTCCTCGGAGGCGTGGGTTCGAATCCCACCACTGCCATTTTTTACACCTGTTTTTAAACTAGTTTTTTTTTAAACATACGCATACATTTCACGACTTGTCATTTCAACTCATGTAAAAGTATACACAATTGTAAATTATCCATAAACTTTGTGAATAGTAGCAGTTAGTCGTGAGCGGGTTGCAGGTGTGGTTGGTAGATTATCGATGACTAAATTTTTTGCAATTGCATTTTATGTTTTGTGATCAAGGATAAAAAAGTCTTTTGTTTCAAAAACATACGAACCAAGTTGAAAAACAAAATGAAAAAGAAATAGAAAAACTAAAGTTTGCCGAAACCCGGGATCGAACCAGGGACCTTTAGATCTTCAGTCTAACGCTCTCCCAACTGAGCTATTTCGGCACATGTGTAAAGAGGAGGCGTGTATGTCGCAACTGTAGGTCCGAAAGCAATACCTCAAATCTCTCGTCATTCAGAAAACAAAAGTCAGCAGTCTATAGCGTATTATGATAAAGATGGGTGTCTGTAAACATCGAATCGAAACTGCATTGTTACCCACTTTACGCGTCTTTGAAAACGGATTTTTTATCCTCTGATCCAGCAGCACAAGTGTTTCGACATATGAAACAAACACAATTAAGTGATGAGAAAGGGTCAAACTGCTGACTACTGCTCGGAACGGGGTAGCGTGGCCGAGCGGTCTAAGGCGCTGGTTTTAGGCACCAGTCTCTTCGGAGGCGTGGGTTCGAATCCCACCGCTGCCATTTGTTTTAACTTCTAAGTGATTTACCTTGAAAGCAGCAGTTCAATCTAGCTATCCTTTTTAACACGTTTTTATTAACTCAGCTTCGCGTGGATGTGTTTGTTGTTAAAATTGACATCGAAAATTAGCCCACTTCTGATTGCTCTATAGATCTGAAATTTGGCATGCAGGTTACTTTCGCCTAACAATTTCAGATGCAATCATAAAAACTAGCAATTAGAGACCGTAATTAGCTTAATTTAATTACGCCCAAAGGACCATAAAATTGAGGACATGATTTCTAAAGATACCGACAAGACTGGAGGCTTGTTGACACAGTTACTTCGGCCCCAATCGATGTGAGCGCGCTGGCCGTGATCGTATAGTGGTTAGTACTTCGCGTTGTAGCCGCGACAACCCAGGTTCGAATCCTGGTCGCTCAAGATTTTTTTTAGTCCGTGTATTTATAAACACTTAGTCAATTCATACTTAATCAAGTCATTAGATAAAGTAGAAAATAAACTATATAAAAAACTTTTTTAAAAAACACGTTTTTCATGTGTAGCAACGGACTAAAAAGGAGAAAATAAAATGCTTAAAAAAAACTTTTTAAAAAACCACGTTTTTCTTGTGGACTAAAAAGTAGAAAATAACTATTTACATACATTTGATGACAAAAAACGTGGGTCGGGCAGATGGGTCGAGAAATTTGATGGTGAACGTACCCACGTTTTTTGTCATCAAATGTATGTAAATAGTTATTTTCTACTTTTTAGTCCACAAGAAAAACGTGGTTTTTTAAAAAGTTTTTTTTAAGTATTTTATAAATCTCTCGTCATTTCAATGTTTCGTTTGAAAGGATCAACGCTCAGGCGAGATCTCAATCAGAATGTGCTGAAATTTAGAAATGATGAAAGTAAAAATCAAACTCATGTATAGCTTTTCAAATCCTACATTGCCACACAGATCTTGATTCCTTCACCATTGCTACACCAGTTGTCAATATTTTTTTCTTAAAGCAAGATGGTTAGTTTTAAAAAGCAACCTCATGTCTTTCTAGCAAAATACGATCTTGCCTGTATGGCCCTCATGTCTCGTATCTGGGGTCGCATCAGTCGATTATGATAGAGCAGTTTTTAAATGGGCTAAATATCAGCAAAAGGAGTATCGGCCAAAACGAATAAATTTTTCGTTTTTACACCTCTTCTTACGTAACGGTAGCGTGGCCGAGCGGTCTAAGGCGCTGGTTTAAGGCACCAGTCTCCTCGGAGGCGTGGGTTCGAATCCCACCGCTGCCATTTTTTACACCTGTTTTTAAACTAGTTTTTTTTTAAACATACGCATACATTTCACGACTTGTCATTTCAACTCATGTAAAAGTATACACAATTGTAAATTATCCATAAACTTTGTGAATAGTAGCAGTTAGTCGTGAGCGGGTTGCAGGTGTGGTTGGTAGATTATCGATGACTAAATTATTTGCAATTGCATTTTATGTTTTGTGATCAAGGATAAAAAAGTCTTTTGTTTCAAAAACATACGAACCAAGTTGAAAAACAAAATGAAAAAGAAATAAAAAACTAAAGTTTGCCGAAACCCGGGATCGAACCAGGGACCTTTAGATCTTCAGTCTAACGCTCTCCCAACTGAGCTATTTCGGCACATGTGTAAAGAGGAGGCGTGTATGTCGCAACTGTCGGTCCGAAAGCAATACCTCAAATCTCTCGTCATTCAGAAAACAAAAGTCAGCAGTCTATAGCGTATTATGATAAAGATGGGTGTCTGTAAACATCGAATCGAAACTGCATTGTTACCCACTTTACGCGTCTTTGAAAACGGATTTTTTATCCTCTGATCCAGCAGCACAAGTGTTTCGACATATGGAACAAACACAATTAAGTGATGAGAAAGGGTCAAACTGCTGACGACTGCTTGGAACGGGGTAGCTTTGCCGAGCGGTCTAAGGCGCTGGTTTTAGGCACCAGTCTCTTCGGAGGCGTGGGTTCGAATCCCACCGCTGCCATTTGTTTTAACTTCTAAGTGATTTACCTTGAAAGCAGCAGTTCAATCTAGCTATCCTTTTAAATCTCTCGTCATTTCAATGTTTCGTTTGAAAGGATCAACGCTCAGGCGAGATCTCAATCAGAATGTGCTGAAATTTAGAAATGATGAAAGTAAAAATCAAACTCATGTATAGCTTTTCAAATCCTACATTGCCACACAGATCTTGATTCCTTCACCATTGCTACACCAGTTGTCAATATTTTTTTCTTAAAGCAAGATGGTTAGTTTTAAAAAGCAACCTCATGTCTTTCTAGCAAAATACGATCTTGCCTGTATGGCCCTCATGTCTCGTATCTGGGGTCGCATCAGTCGATTATGATAGAGCAGTTTTTAAATGGGCTAAATATCAGCAAAAGGAGTATCGGCCAAAACGAATAAATTTTTCGTTTTTACACCTCTTCTTACGTAACGGTAGCGTGGCCGAGCGGTCTAAGGCGCTGGTTTAAGGCACCAGTCTCCTCGGAGGCGTGGGTTCGAATCCCACCACTGCCATTTTTTACACCTGTTTTTAAACTATTTTTTTTTTAAACATACGCATACATTTCACGACTTGTCATTTCAACTCATGTAAAAGTATACACAATTGTAAATTATCCATAAACTTTGTGAATAGTAGCAGTTAGTCGTGAGCGGGTTGCAGGTGCGGTTGGTAGATTATCGATGACTAAATTATTTGCAATTGCATTTTATGTTTTGTGATCAAGGATAAAAAAGTCTTTTGTTTCAAAACCATACGAACCAAGTTGAAAAACAAAATGAAAAAGAAATAGAAAAACTAAAGTTTGCCGAAACCCGGGATCGAACCAGGGACCTTTAGATCTTCAGTCTAACGCTCTCCCAACTGAGCTATTTCGGCACATGTGTAAAGAGGAGGCGTGCATGTCGCAACTGTAGGTCCGAAAGCAATACCTCAAATCTCTCGTCATTCAGAAAACAAAAGTCAGCAGTCCATAGCGTATTATGATAAAGATGGGTGTCTGTAAACATCGAATCGAAACTGCATTGTTACCCACTTTACGCGTCTTTGAAAACGGATTTTTTATCCTCTGATCCAGCAGCACAAGTGTTTCGACATATGGAACAAACACAATTAAGTGATGAGAAAGGGTCAAACTGCTGACGACTGCTTGAAACGGGGTAGCTTTGCCGAGCGGTCTAAGGCGCTGGTTTTAGGCACCAGTCTCTTCGGAGGCGTGGGTTCGAATCCCACCGCTGCCATTTGTTTTAACTTCTAAGTGATTTACCTTGAAAGCAGCAGTTCAATCTAGCTATCCTTTTTAACACGTTTTTATTAACTCAGCTTCGCGTGGATGTGTTTGTTGTTAAAATTGACATCGAAAATTAGCCCACTTCTGATTGCTCTATAGATCTGAAATTTGGCATGCAGGTTACTTTCGCCTAACAATTTCAGATGCAATCATAAAAACTAGCAATTAGAGACCGTAATTAGCTTAATTTAATTACGCCCAAAGGACCATAAAATTGAGGACATGATTTCTAAAGATACCGACAAGACTGGAGGCTTGTTGACACAGTTACTTCGGCCCCAATCGATGTGAGCGCGCTGGCCGTGATCGTATAGTGGTTAGTACTTCGCGTTGTAGCCGCGACAACCCAGGTTCGAATCCTGGTCGCTCAAGATTTTTTTTAGTCCGTGTATTTATAAACACTTAGTCAATTCATACTTAATCAAGTCATTAGATAAAGTAGAAAATAAACTATATAAAAAACTTTTTTAAAAAACACGTTTTTCATGTGTAGCAACGGACTAAAAAGGAGAAAATAAAATACTTAAAAAAAACTTTTTAAAAAACCATGTTTTTCTTGTGGACTAAAAAGTAGAAAATAACTATTTACATACATTTGATGACAAAAAACGTGGGTCGGGCAGATGGGTCGAGAAATTTGATGGTGAACGTACCCACGTTTTTTGTCATCAAATGTATGTAAATAGTTATTTTCTACTTTTTAGTCCACAAGAAAAACGTGGTTTTTTAAAAAGTTTTTTTTAAGTATTTTATAAATCTCTCGTCATTTCAATGTTTCGTTTGAAAGGATCAACGCTCAGGCGAGATCTCAATCAGAATGTGCTGAAATTTAGAAATGATGAAAGTAAAAATCAAACTCATGTATAGCTTTTCAAATCCTACATTGCCACACAGATCTTGATTCCTTCACCATTGCTACACCAGTTGTCAATATTTTTTTCTTAAAGCAAGATGGTTAGTTTTAAAAAGCAACCTCATGTCTTTCTAGCAAAATACGATCTTGCCTGTATGGCCCTCATGTCTCGTATCTGGGGTCGCATCAGTCGATTATGATAGAGCAGTTTTTAAATGGGCTAAATATCAGCAAAAGGAGTATCGGCCAAAACGAATAAATTTTTCGTTTTTACACCTCTTCTTACGTAACGGTAGCGTGGCCGAGCGGTCTAAGGCGCTGGTTTAAGGCACCAGTCTCCTCGGAGGCGTGGGTTCGAATCCCACCGCTGCCATTTTTTACACCTGTTTTTAAACTAGTTTTTTTTTAAACATACGCATACATTTCACGACTTGTCATTTCAACTCATGTAAAAGTATACACAATTGTAAATTATCCATAAACTTTGTGAATAGTAGCAGTTAGTCGTGAGCGGGTTGCAGGTGTGGTTGGTAGATTATCGATGACTAAATTATTTGCAATTGCATTTTATGTTTTGTGATCAAGGATAAAAAAGTCTTTTGTTTCAAAAACATACGAACCAAGTTGAAAAACAAAATGAAAAAGAAATAAAAAACTAAAGTTTGCCGAAACCCGGGATCGAACCAGGGACCTTTAGATCTTCAGTCTAACGCTCTCCCAACTGAGCTATTTCGGCACATGTGTAAAGAGGAGGCGTGTATGTCGCAACTGTCGGTCCGAAAGCAATACCTCAAATCTCTCGTCATTCAGAAAACAAAAGTCAGCAGTCTATAGCGTATTATGATAAAGATGGGTGTCTGTAAACATCGAATCGAAACTGCATTGTTACCCACTTTACGCGTCTTTGAAAACGGATTTTTTATCCTCTGATCCAGCAGCACAAGTGTTTCGACATATGGAACAAACACAATTAAGTGATGAGAAAGGGTCAAACTGCTGACGACTGCTTGGAACGGGGTAGCTTTGCCGAGCGGTCTAAGGCGCTGGTTTTAGGCACCAGTCTCTTCGGAGGCGTGGGTTCGAATCCCACCGCTGCCATTTGTTTTAACTTCTAAGTGATTTACCTTGAAAGCAGCAGTTCAATCTAGCTATCCTTTTAAATCTCTCGTCATTTCAATGTTTCGTTTGAAAGGATCAACGCTCAGGCGAGATCTCAATCAGAATGTGCTGAAATTTAGAAATGATGAAAGTAAAAATCAAACTCATGTATAGCTTTTCAAATCCTACATTGCCACACAGATCTTGATTCCTTCACCATTGCTACACCAGTTGTCAATATTTTTTTCTTAAAGCAAGATGGTTAGTTTTAAAAAGCAACCTCATGTCTTTCTAGCAAAATACGATCTTGCCTGTATGGCCCTCATGTCTCGTATCTGGGGTCGCATCAGTCGATTATGATAGAGCAGTTTTTAAATGGGCTAAATATCAGCAAAAGGAGTATCGGCCAAAACGAATAAATTTTTCGTTTTTACACCTCTTCTTACGTAACGGTAGCGTGGCCGAGCGGTCTAAGGCGCTGGTTTAAGGCACCAGTCTCCTCGGAGGCGTGGGTTCGAATCCCACCACTGCCATTTTTTACACCTGTTTTTAAACTAGTTTTTTTTTAAACATACGCATACATTTCACGACTTGTCATTTCAACTCATGTAAAAGTATACACAATTGTAAATTATCCATAAACTTTGTGAATAGTAGCAGTTAGTCGTGAGCGGGTTGCAGGTGCGGTTGGTAGATTATCGATGACTAAATTATTTGCAATTGCATTTTATGTTTTGTGATCAAGGATAAAAAAGTCTTTTGTTTCAAAACCATACGAACCAAGTTGAAAAACAAAATGAAAAAGAAATAGAAAAACTAAAGTTTGCCGAAACCCGGGATCGAACCAGGGACCTTTAGATCTTCAGTCTAACGCTCTCCCAACTGAGCTATTTCGGCACATGTGTAAAGAGGAGGCGTGCATGTCGCAACTGTAGGTCCGAAAGCAATACCTCAAATCTCTCGTCATTCAGAAAACAAAAGTCAGCAGTCCATAGCGTATTATGATAAAGATGGGTGTCTGTAAACATCGAATCGAAACTGCATTGTTACCCACTTTACGCGTCTTTGAAAACGGATTTTTTATCCTCTGATCCAGCAGCACAAGTGTTTCGACATATGGAACAAACACAATTAAGTGATGAGAAAGGGTCAAACTGCTGACGACTGCTTGAAACGGGGTAGCTTTGCCGAGCGGTCTAAGGCGCTGGTTTTAGGCACCAGTCTCTTCGGAGGCGTGGGTTCGAATCCCACCGCTGCCATTTGTTTTAACTTCTAAGTGATTTACCTTGAAAGCAGCAGTTCAATCTAGCTATCCTTTTAAATCTCTCGTCATTTCAATGTTTCGTTTGAAAGGATCAACACTCAGGCGAGATCTCAATCAGAATGTGCTGAAAATTAGAAATGATGAAAATAAAAATCAAACTCATGTATAGCTTTTCAAATCCTACATTGCCACACAGATCTTGATTCCTTCACCATTGCTACACCAGTTGTCAATATTTTTTTCTTAAAGCAAGATGGTTAGTTTTAAAAAGCAACCTCATGTCTTTCTAGCAAAATACGATCTTGCCTGTATGGCCCTCATGTCTCGTATCTGGGGTCGCATCAGTCGATTATGATAGAGCAGTTTTTAAATGGGCTAAATATCGGCAAAAGGAGTATCGGCCAAAACGAATAAATTTTTCGTTTTTACACCTCTTCTTACGTAACGGTAGCGTGGCCGAGCGGTCTAAGGCGCTGGTTTAAGGCACCAGTCTCCTCGGAGGCGTGGGTTCGAATCCCACCGCTGCCATTTTTTACACCTGTTTTTAAACTAGTTTTTTTTTAAACATACGCATACATTTCACGACTTGTCATTTCAACTCATGTAAAAGTATACACAATTGTAAATTATCCATAAACTTTGTGAATAGTAGCAGTTAGTCGTGAGCGGGTTGCAGGTGTGGTTGGTAGATTATCGATGACTAAATTATTTGCAATTGCATTTTATGTTTTGTGATCAAGGATAAAAAAGTCTTTTGTTTCAAAAACATACGAACCAAGTTGAAAAACAAAATGAAAAAGAAATAGAAAAACTAAAGTTTGCCGAAACCCGGGATCGAACCAGGGACCTTTAGATCTTCAGTCTAACGCTCTCCCAACTGAGCTATTTCGGCACATGTGTAAAGAGGAGGCGTGCATGTCGCAACTGTAGGTCCGAAAGCAATACCTCAAATCTCTCGTCATTCAGAAAACAAAAGTCAGCAGTCTATAGCGTATTATGATAAAGATGGGTGTCTGTAAACATCGAATCGAAACTGCATTGTTACCCACTTTACGCGTCTTTGAAAACGGATTTTTTATCCTCTGATCCAGCAGCACAAGTGTTTCGACATATGGAACAAACACAATTAAGTGATGAGAAAGGGTCAAACTGCTGACTACTGCTTGGAACGGGGTAGCGTGGCCGAGCGGTCTAAGGCGCTGGTTTTAGGCACCAGTCTCTTCGGAGGCGTGGGTTCGAATCCCACCGCTGCCATTTGTTTTAACTTCTAAGTGATTTACCTTGAAAGCAGCAGTTCAATCTAGCTATCCTTTTAAATCTCTCGTCATTTCAATGTTTCGTTTGAAAGGATCAACGCTCAGGCGAGATCTCAATCAGAATGTGCTGAAATTTAGAAATGATGAAAGTAAAAATCAAACTCATGTATAGCTTTTCAAATCCTACATTGCCACACAGATCTTGATTCCTTCACCATTGCTACACCAGTTGTCAATATTTTTTTCTTAAAGCAAGATGGTTAGTTTTAAAAAGCAACCTCATGTCTTTCTAGCAAAATACGATCTTGCCTGTATGGCCCTCATGTCTCGTATCTGGGGTCGCATCAGTCGATTATGATAGAGCAGTTTTTAATTGGGCTAAATATCGGCAAAAGGAGTATCGGCCAAAACGAATAAATTTTTCGTTTTTACACCTCATCTTACGTAATGGTAGCGTGGCCGAGCGGTCTAAGGCGCTGGTTTAAGGCACCAGTCTCCTCGGAGGCGTGGGTTCGAATCCCACCGCTGCCATTTTTTACACCTGTTTTAAACTAGTTTTTTTTTAAACATACGCATACATTTCACGACTTGTCATTTCAACTCATGTAAAAGTATACACAATTGTAAATTATCCATAAACTTTGTGAATAGTAGCAGTTAGTCGTGAGCGGGTTGCAGGTGCGGTTGGTAGATTATCGATGACTAAATTTTTTGCAATTGCATTTTATGTTTTGTGATCAAGGATAAAAAAGTCTTTTGTTTCAAAAACATACGAACCAAGTTGAAAAACAAAATGAAAAAGAAATAGAAAAACTAAAGTTTGCCGAAACCCGGGATCGAACCAGGGACCTTTAGATCTTCAGTCTAACGCTCTCCCAACTGAGCTATTTCGGCACATGTGTAAAGAGGAGGCGTGTATGTCGCAACTGTCGGTCCGAAAGCAATACCTCAAATCTCTCGTCATTCAGAAAACAAAAGTCAGCAGTCTATAGCGTATTATGATAAAGATGGGTGTCTGTAAACATCGAATCGAAACTGCATTGTTACCCACTTTACGCGTCTTTGAAAACGGATTTTTTATCCTCTGATCCAGCAGCACAAGTGTTTCGTTATATGGAACAAACACAATTAAGTGATGAGAAAGGGTCAAACTGCTGACTACTGCTTGGAACGGGGTAGCGTGGCCGAGCGGTCTAAGGCGCTGGTTTTAGGCACCAGTCTCTTCGGAGGCGTGGGTTCGAATCCACCGCTGCCATTTGTTTTAACTTCTAAGTGATTTACCTTGAAAGCAGCAGTTCAATCTAGCTATCCTTTTAAATCTCTCGTCATTTCAATGTTTCGTTTGAAAGGATCAACACTCAGGCGAGATCTCAATCAGAATGTGCTGAAAATTAGAAATGATGAAAATAAAAATCAAACTCATGTATAGCTTTTCAAATCCTACATTGCCACACAGATCTTGATTCCTTCACCATTGCTACACCAGTTGTCAATATTTTTTTCTTAAAGCAAGATGGTTAGTTTTAAAAAGCAACCTCATGTCTTTCTAGCAAAATACGATCTTGCCTGTATGGCCCTCATGTCTCGTATCTGGGGTCGCATCAGTCGATTATGATAGAGCAGTTTTTAAATGGGCTTAATATCGGCAAAAGGAGTATCGGCCAAAACGAATAAATTTTTCGTTTTTACACCTCTTCTTACGTAACGGTAGCGTGGCCGAGCGGTCTAAGGCGCTGGTTTAAGGCACCAGTCTCCTCGGAGGCGTGGGTTCGAATCCCACCGCTGCCATTTTTTACACCTGTTTTTAAACTAGTTTTTTTTTAAACATACGCATACATTTCACGACTTGTCATTTCAACTCATGTAAAAGTATTCACAATTGTAAATTATCCATAAACTTTGTGAATAGTAGCAGTTAGTCGTGAGCGGGTTGCAGGTGTGGTTGGTAGATTATCGATGACTAAATTTTTTGCAATTGCATTTTATGTTTTGTGATCAAGGATAAAAAAGTCTTTTGTTTCAAAAACATACGAACCAAGTTGAAAAACAAAATGAAAAAGAAATAGAAAAACTAAAGTTTGCCGAAACCCGGGATCGAACCAGGGACCTTTAGATCTTCAGTCTAACGCTCTCCCAACTGAGCTATTTCGGCACATGTGTAAAGAGGAGGCGTGCATGTCGCAACTGTAGGTCCGAAAGCAATACCTCAAATCTCTCGTCATTCAGAAAACAAAAGTCAGCAGTCTATAGCGTATTATGATAAAGATGGGTGTCTGTACACATCGAATCGAAACTGCATTGTTACCCACTTTACGCGTCTTTGAAAACGGATTTTTTATCCTCTGATCCAGCAGCACAAGTGTTTCGACATATGGAACAAACACAATTAAGTGATGAGAAAGGGTCAAACTGCTGACTACTGCTTGGAACGGGGTAGCGTGGCCGAGCGGTCTAAGGCGCTGGTTTTAGGCACCAGTCTCTTCGGAGGCGTGGGTTCGAATCCCACCGCTGCCATTTGTTTTAACTTCTAAGTGATTTACCTTGAAAGCAGCAGTTCAATCTAGCTATCCTTTTAAATCTCTCGTCATTTCAATGTTTCGTTTGAAAGGATCAACACTCAGGCGAGATCTCAATCAGAATGTGCTGAAAATTAGAAATGATGAAAATAAAAATCAAACTCATGTATAGCTTTTCAAATCCTACATTGCCACACAGATCTTGATTCCTTCACCATTGCTACACCAGTTGTCAATATTTTTTTCTTAAAGCAAGATGGTTAGTTTTAAAAATCAACCTCATGTCTTTCTAGCAAAATACGATCTTGCCTGTATGGCCCTCATGTCTCGTATCTGGGGTCGCATCAGTCGATTATGATAGAGCAGTTTTTAATTGGGCTAAATATCAGCAAAAGGAGTATCGGCCAAAACGAATAAATTTTTCGTTTTTACACCTCTTCTTACGTAATGGTAGCGTGGCCGAGCGGTCTAAGGCGCTGGTTTAAGGCACCAGTCTCCTCGGAGGCGTGGGTTCGAATCCCACCGCTGCCATTTTTTACACCTGTTTTTAAACTAGTTTTTTTTAAACATACGCATACATTTCACGACTTGTCATTTCAACTCATGTAAAAGTATACACAATTGTAAATTATCCATAAACTTTGTGAATAGTAGCAGTTAGTCGTGAGCGGGTTGCAGGTGCGGTTGGTAGATTATCGATGACTAAATTTTTTGCAATTGCATTTTATGTTTTGTGATCAAGGATAAAAAAGTCTTTTGTTTCAAAAACATACGAACCAAGTTGAAAAACAAAATGAAAAAGAAATAGAAAAACTAAAGTTTGCCGAAACCCGGGATCGAACCAGGGACCTTTAGATCTTCAGTCTAATGCTCTCCCAACTGAGCTATTTCGGCACATGTGTAAAGAGGAGGCGTGTATGTCGCAACTGTAGGTCCGAAAGCAATACCTCAAATCTCTCGTCATTCAGAAAACAAAAGTCAGCAGTCTAGAGCGTATTATGATAAAGATGGGTGTCTGTAAACATCGAATCGAAACTGCATTGTTACCCACTTTACGCGTCTTTGAAAACGGATTTTTTATCCTCTGATCCAGCAGCACAAGTGTTTCGTTATATGGAACAAACACAATTAAGTGATGAGAAAGGGTCAAACTGCTGACTACTGCTTGGAACGGGGTAGCGTGGCCGAGCGGTCTAAGGCGCTGGTTTTAGGCACCAGTCTCTTCGGAGGCGTGGGTTCGAATCCACCGCTGCCATTTGTTTTAACTTCTAAGTGATTTACCTTGAAAGCAGCAGTTCAATCTAGCTATCCTTTTAAATCTCTCGTCATTTCAATGTTTCGTTTGAAAGGATCAACACTCAGGCGAGATCTCAATCAGAATGTGCTGAAAATTAGAAATGATGAAAATAAAAATCAAACTCATGTATAGCTTTTCAAATCCTACATTGCCACACAGATCTTGATTCCTTCACCATTGCTACACCAGTTGTCAATATTTTTTTCTTAAAGCAAGATGGTTAGTTTTAAAAAGCAACCTCATGTCTTTCTAGCAAAATACGATCTTGCCTGTATGGCCCTCATGTCTCGTATCTGGGGTCGCATCAGTCGATTATGATAGAGCAGTTTTTAAATGGGCTAAATATCGGCAAAAGGAGTATCGGCCAAAACGAATAAATTTTTCGTTTTTACACCTCTTCTTACGTAACGGTAGCGTGGCCGAGCGGTCTAAGGCGCTGGTTTAAGGCACCAGTCTCCTCGGAGGCGTGGGTTCGAATCCCACCGCTGCCATTTTTTACACCTGTTTTTAAACTAGTTTTTTTTTAAACATACGCATACATTTCACGACTTGTCATTTCAACTCATGTAAAAGTATACACAATTGTAAATTATCCATAAACTTTGTGAATAGTAGCAGTTAGTCGTGAGCGGGTTGCAGGTGCGGTTGGTAGATTATCGATGACTAAATTATTTGCAATTGCATTTTATGTTTTGTGATCAAGGATAAAAAAGTCTTTTGTTTCAAAAACATACGAACCAAGTTGAAAAACAAAATGAAAAAGAAATAGAAAAACTAAAGTTTGCCGAAACCCGGGATCGAACCAGGGACCTTTAGATCTTCAGTCTAACGCTCTCCCAACTGAGCTATTTCGGCACATGTGTAAAGAGGAGGCGTGCATGTCGCAACTGTAGGTCCGAAAGCAATACCTCAAATCTCTCGTCATTCAGAAAACAAAAGTCAGCAGTCTATAGCGTATTATGATAAAGATGGGTGTCTGTACACATCGAATCGAAACTGCATTGTTACCCACTTTACGCGTCTTTGAAAACGGATTTTTTATCCTCTGATCCAGCAGCACAAGTGTTTCGACATATGGAACAAACACAATTAAGTGATGAGAAAGGGTCAAACTGCTGACTACTGCTTGGAACGGGGTAGCGTGGCCGAGCGGTCTAAGGCGCTGGTTTTAGGCACCAGTCTCTTCGGAGGCGTGGGTTCGAATCCACCGCTGCCATTTGTTTTAACTTCTAAGTGATTTACCTTGAAAGCAGCAGTTCAATCTAGCTATCCTTTTAAATCTCTCGTCATTTCAATGTTTTGTTTGAAAGGATCAACACTCAGGCGAGATCTCAATCAGAATGTGCTGAAAATTAGAAATGATGAAAATAAAAATCAAACTCATGTATAGCTTTTCAAATCCTACATTGCCACACAGATCTTGATTCCTTCACCATTGCTACACCAGTTGTCAATATTTTTTTCTTAAAGCAAGATGGTTAGTTTTAAAAATCAACCTCATGTCTTTCTAGCAAAATACGATCTTGCCTGTATGGCCCTCATGTCTCGTATCTGGGGTCGCATCAGTCGATTATGATAGAGCAGTTTTTAATTGGGCTAAATATCAGCAAAAGGAGTATCGGCCAAAACGAATAAATTTTTCGTTTTACACCTCATCTTACGTAATGGTAGCGTGGCCGAGCGGTCTAAGGCGCTGGTTTAAGGCACCAGTCTCCTCGGAGGCGTGGGTTCGAATCCCACCGCTGCCATTTTTTACACCTGTTTTAAACTAGTTTTTTTTAAACATACGCATACATTTCACGACTTGTCATTTCAACTCATGTAAAAGTATACACAATTGTAAATTATCCATAAACTTTGTGAATAGTAGCAGTTAGTCGTGAGCGGGTTGCAGGTGCGGTTGGTAGATTATCGATGACTAAATTTTTTGCAATTGCATTTTATGTTTTGTGATCAAGGATAAAAAAGTCTTTTGTTTCAAAAACATACGAACCAAGTTGAAAAACAAAATGAAAAAGAAATAGAAAAACTAAAGTTTGCCGAAACCCGGGATCGAACCAGGGACCTTTAGATCTTCAGTCTAACGCTCTCCCAACTGAGCTATTTCGGCACATGTGTAAAGAGGAGGCGTGTATGTCGCAACTGTCGGTCCGAAAGCAATACCTCAAATCTCTCGTCATTCAGAAAACAAAAGTCAGCAGTCTATAGCGTATTATGATAAAGATGGGTGTCTGTAAACATCGAATCGAAACTGCATTGTTACCCACTTTACGCGTCTTTGAAAACGGATTTTTTATCCTCTGATCCAGCAGCACAAGTGTTTCGTTATATGGAACAAACACAATTAAGTGATGAGAAAGGGTCAAACTGCTGACTACTGCTTGGAACGGGGTAGCGTGGCCGAGCGGTCTAAGGCGCTGGTTTTAGGCACCAGTCTCTTCGGAGGCGTGGGTTCGAATCCACCGCTGCCATTTGTTTTAACTTCTAAGTGATTTACCTTGAAAGCAGCAGTTCAATCTAGCTATCCTTTTAAATCTCTCGTCATTTCAATGTTTCGTTTGAAAGGATCAACACTCAGGCGAGATCTCAATCAGAATGTGCTGAAAATTAGAAATGATGAAAATAAAAATCAAACTCATGTATAGCTTTTCAAATCCTACATTGCCACACAGATCTTGATTCCTTCACCATTGCTACACCAGTTGTCAATATTTTTTTCTTAAAGCAAGATGGTTAGTTTTAAAAATCAACCTCATGTCTTTCTAGCAAAATACGATCTTGCCTGTATGGCCCTCATGTCTCGTATCTGGGGTCGCATCAGTCGATTATGATAGAGCAGTTTTTAATTGGGCTAAATATCAGCAAAAGGAGTATCGGCCAAAACGAATAAATTTTTCGTTTTTACACCTCTTCTTACGTAATGGTAGCGTGGCCGAGCGGTCTAAGGCGCTGGTTTAAGGCACCAGTCTCCTCGGAGGCGTGGGTTCGAATCCCACCGCTGCCATTTTTTACACCTGTTTTTAAACTAGTTTTTTTTTAAACATACGCATACATTTCACGACTTGTCATTTCAACTCATGTAAAAGTATACACAATTGTAAATTATCCATAAACTTTGTGAATAGTAGCAGTTAGTCGTGAGCGGGTTGCAGGTGCGGTTGGTAGATTATCGATGACTAAATTTTTTGCAATTGCATTTTATGTTTTGTGATCAAGGATAAAAAAGTCTTTTGTTTCAAAAACATACGAACCAAGTTGAAAAACAAAATGAAAAAGAAATAGAAAAACTAAAGTTTGCCGAAACCCGGGATCGAACCAGGGACCTTTAGATCTTCAGTCTAACGCTCTCCCAACTGATCTATTTCGGCACATGTGTAAAGAGGAGGCGTGTATGTCGCAACTGTCGGTCCGAAAGCAATACCTCAAATCTCTCGTCATTCAGAAAACAAAAGTCAGCAGTCTATAGCGTATTATGATAAAGATAGGTGTCTGGAGTTTTTTTATAACTAAGTGATTTACAATGTTGCCAACTTTGAAAGAAACAGTTCAATCTAGATTTACTTTTAAATCTCTCGTCTTTTTAATATTTCGTTTGAAAGGATCCTGTACCCCCTCCCTCGACCCGCATTCTTATATACAACGTTATATCTAACATTTAATCTTTGATTGTAACAATCACTTAGTGCATTATGATTTTTTGATTTTGGTTTCCTTCCCCTGCGTCCAACTTGTGCGCATATGAGATGTAGGCTATCGCTTTCAGTGATAACAGTGTGGATTCTTCTGATTGGGTGACCTAATCTAAGGTCAGCCTCATCAGCTAGCCTTGACCCTTAACCCACTGAACCCTCTTCTATGGCCCTCTTCTGTATCACACGCAGAGTAGTTGATCGGTCATCACGTGATAGTCATTGTTTGTTGTGATTTTGACGTTGTGTTTATTGTTGTCAATTGTTGTTGTTTTGATTATTTTGTTTGTATTTTTTTACTGTTACATTGTTGTTGCTTGTACTTTTTTTCTTATTTAATGTATGTTGTATTTTTGTTTAAACTTGTGTTGTGATGTATTAATCAACTTTGTACTTACTTGTTTCCTGATGGATTAAGAAACTATGTCAATAACTTTTTTTTTTTTAAATTAAATACATTACATACTTTTTTTTTAAATTTGTATTTTAAAGCCCAGTGATATCTAGTTTGATTAAATTTAGATTGTAGATAACTGTGCTTTGCCTTGAGTATGCTGAAGTAAAAAGCTTTAAAAATCTTTGTCATAAACATGTCAAACTAGGATAAACAGAATTCATGTCAGACAAACAAGCATTGTAACCTATCGTAGATCTTGCAATATTTTATTTAAATAAAAACTGTGTAAACGGTTTAAGAAATGGTTTTAGCAACTGGGAAGACTTTTTCTTTAGTCATAACTGAGAAAAACAACTAAACAAAACAAAAATAATGGCAGCGGTGGGATTCGAACCCACGCCCCCGAAGAGACTGGTGCCTTAAACCAGCGCCTTAGACCGCTCGGCCACGCTACCTGCTAGATCCAAACAGTCGGTAAACAAGTAATTTACCTGTATTGGTTGGAGCTGAAATGTTACCTGTAATGCAAGAAAATGTCTGTGGATCTAGGCTCCTATCTAGTATACTCAAGTAGTAGATGTCTAGCTAGGGAGATGTTTGTCTGGATGAGTGGTTAATGGCTAGATGAGTGGCTGGTGGGTAGATGGTTAGGTAGGTGGGTGGGTGAATAGAGTGTAGGTAAATGGGTGGAGTGTAGGTAAGTGGGTGGAGTTCAGGAAAGTGGTTGGTGTGTTGATAAATGGGTGGAATTTTGGTGTGAGGGGAGTTTAAATAAGTGGGTGGAGTGTGGATACGTGAGTGGAGTGTCGATAAAATGGGTTTGAGTTTAGGTAAGTGGGTGGAGTGTAGGTGAGTGGTCGGAGCGTGGATAAATGGGTTGAGTTTAGGTAAGTGGGTGGAGTGTTGATAAGTGGGTGGAGTTTAGGTAAATTGGTGGAGTGGGTAAGTGGATGGAGTGTACGTAAATGGGTGGAGTGAAAGATAAGTGGGTGGATTGTAGGTAAATGGGTGGAGTAAAAGGTAAGTGGGTGGAGTTTTGTTAAGTGGGTGGAGTGTAGATAAGTGGGTGGAGTGTAGATAAGTGGCTGGAGTGTTGAAAAGTGGGTGGGGTGTAGATAAGTGGGTGGAGTGTATATAAGTGGGTGGAGTGTAGGTAAGTGGCTGGAGTGTAGGTAAGTGGCTGGAGTGTTGATAATTTAGTGGAGTGTAGATAAGTGGGTGGAGTGTATATAAGTGGGTGGAGTGTAGATAAGTGGGTGGAGTGTATGTAAGTGGGTGGAGTGTATGTGAGTGGGTGGAGTGTATGTAAGTGGGTGGAGTGTATATAAGTGGGTGGAGTGTAGATAAGTGGGTGGAGTGTATGTAAGTGGGTGGAGTGTAGGTAAGTGGGTGGAGTGTTGATAAGTGGGTGGAGTGTAGGTAAGTGGTTGGAGTGTTGATAATTAGGTGGAGTGTAGATAAGTGGGTGGAGTGTATGTGAGTGGGTGGAGTGTATGTGAGTGGGAGGAGTGCAGGTAGGTAGATATGTGTATCGGTATCTGTGTGACCTGTTGAGAGGCTAGGAGAATGAATATCTGTGTAGCTAGTTTATGTGTAAGTAATTGGGTAAGTAAATTTATAATTAGATGAGTAGGTTGTTGTTTAGGTAGGTGGGAGCAGTAGCGTAGCGGGGAGTGGGGGGTAGGGGGGGGCGGTGGGGACTTATGTCCCCGGGCGCCGACCTTATGGGGCGCCAAAATAGGTTGGAAAAATAAATTGAAAGGTTGAGGCGGGTGCAAATCGAAAGTTTGAGGGGGGGGGGGGCTAAATCGAAATCTTGAGGGGGGGGGGGTGCAAATCGAAAAGTTTGTCCCCGGGCGTCGGGAAGGGTCGCTACGCCTCTGGGTGGGAGTGTAGTTAGGTGTACGCGTGAGTGTGCACGTAAGTGTGACAGTAATTGAATGAGCATGCAAGTGTGTAATTTGGTGTGTAGGTATGACTATGGTACGTAAATAGGTGTGTTAATTACTCGCGTTGATATATGCTAGAATATTTGTTAGGCTTGATTACAGTTGTTTATTCAAATTTATTTCACCGTCTCGATGTTATGTTCAACCACATTTTTTCTATCCCATGAACCCCGAGTATCACATTGTTTCATGTCATAGAAACGTGGCTAAATTTAGTTACATTTTTTAATCGTCTGCGCCGTAACATCCTCTTTGGCGTCTACGCAGTCTGATGTTAGAAATTTGTACGACTTTTTTTGTCAATGTTCTCTAGCTTTCATGACATCACCACCTCATATATGTCATTTTGGTATTCTATCTACTATATAACACACTTCCTAATGACATGTACTTTCTATTTATGCCATATGCCCTTTACACTGGCTATGCCACACATACATTCTACCGTACCACGCTCCCTTGTTCTACATAATTATGACAACATAAATTGAGCCAGACACACACGAAGAAAAAAAAACGTGCCAGAAAAAAATAATACATAATTGGCCAAGTTAAATAGATGAAAAACAAAATTTCCTCCAGCCAGCCTTGAGGTGATAAATGATGCATTTCCTGTTTGACCCAATGCAAAACATGTTGATGACATGCCGCAACTGGATGTGTGTGTGTAAGTGTGTTTTTTGTACGTGGGTGTGTAGAACTACGTGTGTATGTTTTTGAACTGTTTTTTTTGGGTACAAGTGTGTAAGTGCGTTTTGTGTGTGCACATGTGTGTACTTGTGGGCGTAATGTATGTGTGCGTGTGTGCTTTTATGCTCTTGGTTCTAGGTCTGTGTCGAATGTGAAATGTGTAATAGACCTTGGGCCGACAGCGGGGTTTAAACAGTCAACCTGTGTGTTGATCCACTGTGTTACATATCAACCAGTGGCATATGGAGGGGGGGGGGCGGGGGGGGGGCGCACTGGTGACACCATTTAGGGGGGTGACACCAAGGCCAAAAATAGCAAAATATATAGAGAAAAATGAAAGTTCCAGTTAATTAAGTGATTAATTCGAGTGTTAAAAAGTCTTTTAAGAGCAAATTTGACAAATCCCGGCAAGGGTGGAGGGGGTGGGGGGAGTGCAAAAAAAAGTTTGAAAGGGGGGGGGGGTTGCAAATCGAAAGTTTGAGTGGGGGGTGCAAATCGAAAATTTAAATTTTGTCCCGGACGCCGGGACGGGTCGCTACGCCTCTGGGGGGGGGGGGGGGTGTCACCAACCTCGCTACGCCACTGGTAACAACTATGGTGGTGTGTCGTTCCTTTACAATAATATAATCATAAGAATTTTATTTTCTTATTAAAATGTAAGTTTATTTAGTAAGGCTTTCACTAGCTTTATCCCCCCCCCCCCCTTTCTTTCTCTTATGGTGGCATAAATCAAGCAAACAGTAGCAGTACAAAGTAGCGAGCAATTCTTGCCCTTATTGCCACCCACTAGACTCCTGTGTTGCCCCCCCCCCACCCACCACCACACACACGGTACCGAACCAATTTATTATGGCTTTAAAAAATTGTGGCCTTAATACTTAGACCACTCCGTCCCAAAATAAAGAGTAGACGTATCCATATGAAAGAAAAGTTTCTCTACACTGTTAGACTGAGCGAAAGCCCACCGTGGATTTTAAAAGCCATGATTAGATACAATAGGTGAAAAACCCATAAATGATTGTGGGTTGAGTCATTAGTTCCTGTAAGGAGTGACCAAAAAGTCTCAGTGAACTGAAATGAAGTGACAAAAAGTCACAGTGAACTGAAATGAAGTGACAAAAAGTCACAGTGAACTGAATGAAGTGACAAAAAGTCACAGTGAACTGAATGAATTGCCCAAAGTCACAGTGAACTGAAATGAAGTAGACCGAAAAGGTGGGGAAAGCCGTAATAAATTCTAGGGACTGCCATATATTGGGCTGTGTGTGGGGGGGGGGGGGGGGGGGGGGGGGAAGCCATGCAAGGTGGGCATGACCGTGCAATGCTTCGAATCACCTGGCTGAGATCAATTAGACCAACAGTATCAAGGTGCAGCACAATTTCGGTTAACAACAATAATCGATACGATTGAACTTAATCAATACATATCGATCGCCTGTTATCTATACAACTATAATCTACGCCCGCCCACCCGTTTGATTACGTCGTCTGCTAATCTCAAGGTCACGTCTGCTGTTTTCATTGATTTGTTTCGCTGCTTACTCCGGGTACCGTTCTTTGAACGATTCGCATGTTTGACGTCTGCACGTCGTGCGGTGTGTGTTCAACTCCTGATGTCAGCAACCGTTTGACCGTCACGTGACTTTGATGTTTCCCGTGGTACAACGGTGATCGGTAAGCCTTGACCTCTTAACCCAGCCAATCGAATCACGAGGCTATTTTTGGACCTGATAGAAGCCCGTTTGATAAAAGTGTAACTTCTGTTTCTGGATCCAAAAAAAAAAAAATTTCTCCACCTTTTCTGATGTAGTGATTGTTTCCTGTTCGCATTACACATTAATTACTTCTAATTATTTTTCTTATAAATTAAATCTAACAGTTGTAAGTGAAATATATAATTAATTATTTTTTTTACGAATTATTAAAATCTTTTAAAAGGCGAACCATAAGATATGTAACAATATAAGCCGGTTACCCAACTTTGTTTCCTGGTTTGGAGTGATCTCCCCTCCACACACAAAAAAAAATCTTGGCGACAATGAAGACATTTTTGTAGCCACATTAAAGCTTTATATAACTTTATTGCTACATTTTCCGTGAAAAAAAAATACCGGTCCAAAGAGGATGGTAAAAGAAACAAGCAGCTTGATATCAGCGGCAGTAACTCTGTCAAGGGGAGATAAGAGAGATGTTAGTGTGAACTCGGAATTTTATTTTTACTTCTGCGTCTATTGTTTACGTGTTTGTATATGAAAGGATTGCAGAAGGTTATATTATGATAGGGGATCGCCATGATGGTGTAGACAGTCGCTAAAGGGGTGTCGGTAAGCGGAGAATAGAAAGTGTCCAGGTAAAATACAAGCAAGGGTTGATGGTCCGGCTATGTCCAATATCTGGCCAACGTAATGTCCTCTTTATTATAACTGACCAGCGTAATGTCCAATTCACTACTTCTGAACAGCGTAATGTCCTACGCACTATATCTGAACATTTTTAACCCCTCACAAAATGTCGAAAACCACGGAATATTTTCTCTCACACACAAACACATAAACCTTAAGAAACACATACATAGCCACATAATATTTTACACCCAAACACACATTTACACACATTTACACACACACACAACAATCGCACACGACTTGAATGGTGCAGGATAGGTTAGATAACCTTGGCGAAAAAGTTTAAAAACTAGATCAACTTTTCACATCCTTGTACACACCGCCGTCCCGTTCAGTTGATAAATTACACGGGGGGGGGGGGGGGAGGGCTTTCTCAGAAAGCCGTTGGTCAGAA
The DNA here is from genome assembly GCF_028476545.2 of Physella acuta. NCBI lineage: Eukaryota > Metazoa > Mollusca > Gastropoda > Physidae > Physella > Physella acuta. The sequence continues at coordinate 65,328 of NW_026732765.1, forward strand.
TCTACGTCATTGGTTCTAGGTATCGGGCAAGACACCGGATTAAAATAGGCAGGTAATCGTCTGCAAGGTGCACTTAGATCCAGGTCAGGCTTATCTGATCTTAGGGGGAAGCACTGGTATATGTGGGGAGGTAACCCCCCCCCCCCCCCTCCTTGTTTAACCAAGGTGTTGAGGTCTTCTTGTATTCCAGATTTTTTAAAATACATGCGTAAAGATTAAAGATATCGTTTATTAACGTAGTTAGGAGACTGATATCTAAGGAGGGGACTCGTATTTGCAGCGCTAAATTGAAGGGAGCGGTATGATTAAATCTTAATAGGGAGCCACTTCACGGTGTTGTCTATTTTGAATGTGTTTTTTGTCATGTGAACTATATACAAACACGTATAGGAAAGTATAAAGGATCACATTACTATAATTCTAGCCACAGGATACCGAAGCTAACCCCAATCAAATCTCAACCTGTTATTGAAATGTTAATAAAAACCTTGAAATGAATACTTTAGCCCCGAAATAAACGCAAACCTTTATTCCTTCTCACAATCCCGCCCCCACAATCTCACTCCCACAATCTAACTTGGAATTTCACAATGTGTAGCTTGCGCATTCATGGTTATAACGCCCACTTTAAGCCAATCCCTTTTCGCTCGCAACTTTCTTTATATTGCTAACAAATCAACCATCACAAAACCTCCAGTCTTCCGCAGCTAATGGTATCAATTCAGAAGCCAATGTTTACCACAGTACCACTATCATTAACACTAACATCAACCTATAATTTAACATCGTACCACCAAAATTAATCACACCCGAATCTTATACTTACAATTAATATCCACCTTAACCATTTTAAAGTATAGCCTTTAAACTACCACAGTACAGCTATCATTAGCTGTCTCTATGGCTAGTGACCCTTAGATGTCAATACCTTGACACATAAAAGACAACCTTGGTGTTCAATGTCTTGACCAGTTAGTTCCTCGCAGTCGTCGCCCCCCCCCCCCCCCCCCCCCCTGGAGAAAAATGTTTCAAAGAAACCCGGATTTTGACGTCACGGCTCTCCGGTTAGGAGACCTTTGTTGACTGGTTCTCGGAATCTTCCCGCGGGCTTTGGTTCTCGTTTGCTCATGTTTGAGACCCCGCTCGGGCAGGTTTTGGCGCGTCGCCGCCGTAACTTAAACAATCTCGGGCAGACGCTAGCCATCTGTTGAGGCAGCCAATGTCAGGTCGAGGTGGCACCACGTGACAAAAACCAGACAGAAAATCACCAACTTTGTAATGATAAGTCGGGCACATTCCTCAGGTTGCTTTTACGCACCAACGTGATTTAAAAGAATAAAATTACTTACGAAATAAAATTATAACTTTCAATGGTTCAGCCATTTAATAAATGGGAGGAAAAATACTAATGAAAAAAAAAAATCAAAATTCCAATGGTAACCAATAAATGGTTAAAGCCATTTAATAAATGGGGGGGGGGGATACTCATGAAAAAAAAAATCAAAATTCCAACGTTAACCAATAAAAATGTTTATTCGTTTACGCGTCATATCGTCTGAGGCGTGATTTTTTTTTCTCGAACAAATAGTTCAACATAGTTTCTTAATGGGGTGTGGCACTACTTGCTCCCGCCACCTCCCACACCCACCCACACCCACCCACACCCACCCGCACACTTGTAGGCGGATAAGGGATCGTCGAGCCGACAATCTAAAATAGAAAGCCATGAAAGGCTAGACTGAAGGTTTTCTTGTTGCGCAAGGTATTGTAATGGTGTTTTTTTTTAATTATAATCCAAGAGAAGTCTACAAAAATAATTGTCTTGTAAAATGTCATTGACACCGGAAGAACTTGATTGAACCATACAGAAAAAAATTCTGGGGAATTCCACGTACAGGCTGAAATAGGGGGAAAAAGAATGAATACTTGAGCCAAAAATAGCAGTGGGTTTTATTTTTCCAATCATTCTTCTGTCTGTGTGAGGAGGACAGTCTAGCAGGGAGATGACCACAATCCCCACACGCTCCGTTTTCTAATACATGGAACGGGTGGGGGGGGGGGGGGTTAATTAAAGGACAGATTAGGGTTTTCCGAAGTTTTCTTTAAATAAGCAAACTTCCCCAATTTATTTTTTTACACACCCTTAGCAAAGTAAGAACGGCACTGGCGAAGTTGGACAGTCTGGTTTAACAAGGCAGAGGGTACTCTTTGTACTCAGAAAACAAACTTTGTTTGATACCCGGATGTTCAAAAAGTACCCGACTACGCATGTCTTGAAATTACTTTTCTTGCCATCTTAATGGTATCTGCCACTCCCCCTCCCCCACCCATTTATTAACCCACTCTCAGTTTATGTTAATCCGAAGATTATCTACATAGTTACGGTAATGATAGAATTAGTTCTAGAACTCCTCACGTACAACTCTAGTGTCGTCGTGTTGTATGGTCGAGCTCAGAGTTTCTTCCAGGCATCACTTCTGGGGGGGGGGGGGGGGGGGGGGGAGGGGGGGGGGAGAAAGTCTACCGGCCCCCAGAACGAAATGGAATTTATATAGAAAATATATCCTTTTAACATTTTAACAGTGTCCACCCCCCCCCCCCCCCCCCCTCGCCCGAAAATTTCAAGTGCCCTCCCCCCCCCCCGGAGAAAAAAGTCTGGAAGAAACACTGGTAGAGCTTACTACTGGGTAAAATCAAATTCTCGAGTTCGGATCCCAGACTCGAGTCTGTAGGATGTCCCTGAGTCCACCCAGCTCTAATGGGTACCTGAATTAGGTTAGGGAAACTAAGGCGGCTGGGCATAGCTCTGATCACACTATTCCTTTGTATGCATAGGTCAGTGAAATAGAGAAATCTCTACTTCATCTGCTCCATGTGTCTAGAGCACGAACGGAAAAATATGATAATGATACGTACTACAAGAAAGTGAATCCGTTCGCTTTTAAAAGAAAATTGTTTTTTTTTAATTAGATGAACTCTACTGCTTCTACCCTATGTCGTCTACTAAAAGTCCACAACAACGGTTTTAAAAATTGTAACTTTAAATGAAAACCCTCTGAATAGATTGTGTAGAAGAAATAACGTAATACAAGGGAAGCCATGCGATTAGTGACATGATGGCCTTGACAAATAAAACTGTAACATTTATCTAGCGGGAAAATCTCCCATGATGCACTTTGTATGCATGTATCTGTATAAATAACTTAGTTTACATCGCTCTTTTGCTGTTGTTTATTAAAGGGACTGTACTCTCCACGTTGTAGGGGAAAAATATACACGTATTTACTTTCATGGCGATTAGAGTTCAGGGTTATCTGAACTTGATCTATTTATAGCATAGGCTTGCATGACTGGGATAGTTTGTTTTTCACGCGCTGTACGGTAACTAGGTCAACCAATTTTTAATATGATGGTGGGAGCAGAGGGATTTTAGATCTAGGTTGACAACCAGACGTACAGGATGTTCATTTAACAACACTGGACGGATATTACTTTGGAGCGAAAGTAATCTCGTCTTGTCATCGAAACGGTGTCACAAAGATGCCAGATAAATTAATGTTTTATTGGCCAATATTTTTATTTTATTTAAGAAAATCCTACACATAAAATTTAAAAAGTAGAAGAAATCAATTACTTTTAAATCAGCGAGGCTATAGCGACTGGTTAAACTATAACTTGGACACTGTTTTGTCGGGTGGTAAAGCGGTACTGCTAACTCCAAAATCACGAGTTCGGATCCAGGAATCGAATCCGCGGGAGGTCATTGGGTCCACCTAGATCTGATGGGTACCTGACTGTATTATAGGCTGTATCCCTTGATTATCCCTTGTCTATGCCGAGGTTACAGAAACAAATGAACTCTACTTCATTTACCCTTAATATGCCTACATAAAAAGTAAAAGGACATGTTTAGCTTATTTTTAAAGCTACTGGTCCTGGATATCTCTGTTATTTACTTACGTTTAACAACTATTTCGGCTGTATAATTATGATCAACCTGCTCACAGCTGACGGTTAGCTTAAAGTACAAACAAATCTTAATCATAAATTATTTTTATCCAAACAACAACCCGCCCCCAAAAACAGCAACGCAAACAGTTGTGCATAAACCACGAATAATCTTCAACATTTTTACAGCTGAATTTTTTAAAAATTAAGATATTTTCTTTTTAAACAGTTAAACCCTAGGGAAAGCAAAGGCTGCTGGGCATAGTGCTGACCACACTATCACTTCATATGCCGAGGTCTCTGAAAAACTCTACTTCCTCTGACCCATGTGTTTTTGGGAAGAACGGTAAAAGATGTTGAAGTGAAAAATTATTTTAAATTACATTACTATTAGGAAAGTCTTATTAAACAAAGGCTTTAGTTACATTAAAATATTGGTAAATGATAAAACAATAAATATAATTGAACGGTTCAATTAAAGTTATTTACGTGAGATCAATGGGGGTAGAATTAAATTAATAGTGTTTAATTTTAACACGTTAGAGGACCAGGGGAAAACAAAAGAGTGCGAGAAGGGCGTTAAAAGTCCACATGTTTTCTCCTAACCTGTACAAGGAAAAACTTTAATGATAATTGATATGCCTCTAAGCCGTGAGTGTAGATTGGGATAAACAAATTAAACGTTTAGCTACAGGACGAGAAATATGATAGTTTAAAACAAAAATCGACAGCAACACATAAACAAACATGGTTGAAAAGTTAACATGCATCACACACTTTTACACACACTCTTTCACAATGTACACACGCACATACAACACACATGTTCGCAAGCAACTAACACTCCTTGAAATATAACCCACACACTCCTTGAAATATAACCCACACACTCCTTGAAATATAACCCACACACTCTTTGAAATATAACCCACACACTCCTTGAAATATAACCCACACACTCTTTGAAATATAACCCACACACTCTTTGAAATATAACCCACACACTCTTTGAAATATAACCCACACACTCCTTGAAATATAACCCACACACTCTTTGAAATATAACCCACACACTCTTTGAAATATAACCCACACACTCCTTGACATATAACCCACACACTCCTTGAAATATAACCCACACACTCCTTGAAATGTATAACCCACACACTCAAATATAACCCACACCCCTGCCCACACGATGCCATACAACCCATCTCAAAACCCATATGTTAACTTGTATCTCACCACTCTACACACACACACCCACACCACCGACGCACGCACACATACGTCATCCACCTATATACATAAAATCACTATTGATGGTCATTTACTCTCTGTATTTAGCCCCCACCACTAAGATCCTCATTCTAACCTTACTCCCACTGCTTTAGATGCCGTACATATTTTTTTTTAAATGGCATTTGATGGTATTGTTAAATTACCAAAACACGCCATTAAAATATTGTAAACATTATACGCTACAAAAGTAAAATTTAAAATATCTTTAAAATTTAATTAGTTAGCATATTTCCAAATGATTCAAATCAGTGTTCTGGTGACCAATCAAGTCGAACGTATTCAGGAAAGTATTGATTGATTGAACGCGGATTCAGCGGTAGCCTCGCTTCAACTCGGTCACGTGGTGCGTGTTTGTTTGGTGTCAGGGTAAACTGCGTAGATTTCTTCCTGTCGGCGACCTTGGGCCTCGTCAAGTATGAGGCCAGGTGTAGACGATAACAGCCACGTCATCGAGCGGGTCACAGGAATGTGACCTTCACTGGGTCACTGACGACGTCAGCCGGCGCTGGAGCACACACGCGGTGCGGTAGACACACACATACATACACATACATACATATACACAGGCACAGAACGGATATCAAGCACACACGCGGTGCGGTAGACACACACACACACACACACACACACATACATACACACAGACATATACACAGACATGTTAAGCAATATTCACATACACTCACACACAGAACGGATATCAAGCACACACCCGGCGCGGTACACACACATACATACACATACATTCTTAACTATATTCTCATACATACACAGCAGAACGGATATCAAGCATTCACACATAAAGACAAATTCGGAACAAATAAACATACAATCACACGCAAGCAACTATATAAATATATTTATTCACACACAAAAGAACTTACATATGATAACATACACATTAATAAATAAACACAAAGACCCACAGAAGACACGATACACACATACACCGTACTTCTTGCTGACATGTCCACACAGAAACATACGCAACTGGCATACACATATACAAATTACATCAACGCTCAGGCGCGAACACACGTAAACAACACACATCACATACAAACTCGCACGCAGCTGTAACAGTGAATACACATAAACAATACACTATATACAAACACAAGGACAGACGTCACTCTGATACACACATACAATCTTCAGGCTTATATAACCTGCACACGTAATACACACACATACACACAAGCAACAACACCCACACATGCAAGCTGACGTTCGATACACACACCCACGTTAACGCCCACTTTGAAGTACGATTGGACTTAGATAAGATGTCGTAATTTTTTTTAAATTTAGTTCAAAGTTTCTTGAAGAATGTAGCTTTTGTTGTAATGAAACCAACGTTTTACCTTTAAATAGAAGTGCAGAAATTAATCTTGTAAGATTTTTATCTTAGCTAAGTATTTAAAAGTTGATCTGTTGTTAGCGTATTTACGTTATTTACACTTCCCATTGTAATGGTCTTTTTCATCGACTAGAGATGTAACACGGACACGATGCATGACACCGACCTTGACCTTACACAACCCTTGACCTGACACAGACCTTGGCCTTACACAACCCTTGACCTAACACAACCCTTGACCTTTCACAACCCTTGAACGTATACATAAAACCTTTACACTAACCCAAAAAAATATACAAAACAGTAGTCAGTGGTCCCATTGAATATTTTTATGGGATTAAAATCAGTTGAAAATTAATAACTAATAGATATTTAGTTTAAACACATAAATATTTTTAATTTTGTTCAATATAATAGCCAATCGGCTATGTTGGAAGTAATGCTGTCATTAGCTGTTAAGGACACACTTAAGATCCACAACCTAGTTTACCTATCCAGGAGCACTAATTCCAATACGATTAACAAAAGGGCCACAATCCAGCTAATATTTCCAAGCTCCAGTTTGTACATCCAGGGCCATAATTTTAGTACACTTGACCAGAGGGCTACGATCAAGTTTACCTTTTCATGGGCCATAATTCAAGAACACTTAACTAGGGGAAACAATCAAGTAGAAGCTAAACATCATGTAAAAGTGTGTTAGGCGGAAGTAGAAATTTTTTTTGAATTTATAATATACTGAGGCTTAATTATATTTACATTTTATTGCATTTTAAACCTTGCAAAAAATCGTGACTTCATTAGTAATGCAGCTTCATTTGATGGATAATTTAAAAGTCTAATAAAGCAAGAATGCGTGTGGTGTTAGCGGGTTTAGGCATTCCAGCGATTTAAGGTAAAAAGTCATTCCAGCGATTTAGGTAAATATTCGAACTTTTGGCCTCTTTCTTTAACAGTAGTAAAAAAAATGTCATTTTAATGGTGGGACCTGTCATTTAGTTGATGTAGCCAGAGTTTCTTCCAGACATTTCTCCGGGCGGTCCAAAGGGAGTCTAACCCCCCCCCCCCCTCCCCAGGAAGTGGAATTTATATAGAAATATATTATATACTCTTATAAATTTCTGTCGCCGAGGTAAATTTAGGCCCCCCCCCCCCGGAGAAAAAAGTCTGAAAGAAACATTGGATGTAGCCTGTAATGAATGTCACATGTCATTTCAAAGATGGGATCTGCTATTGAGTTGATGTGATCTGTCGTTTAATAGAGGTGACTTGTCATCAGAGTTTCTTCCAGGCATCTCTTCGAACGAAATGAAATTTATATAATTTATATAGAAAATATATACTTTTAACATTGTCCGCCCCCCCCCCCCGAAGAAAGTCTACCGCCCCCACCCCCCCCGAAAATTTCAATTGCCCCCCCCCCCCCCCGGAGAAAAAAGTCTGGAAGAAACACTGCTTGGCATTTAGTGGATGAGACTTGTCATTTGGTAGATGTGGCCTATGGTTAAGAAAAACTTGACATGTCTTTCTACAAAGGTATCCTTTGATTAAAAATAGACATAAACTTGTCATTTGTTAGATGTGACTTGTCGTTTGGTAGGTTAACTTGGCATTTAGTCGATGAGACTTGTCATTTGACCCGTCTTTTTTTTACAAAGGTGCCCTGTAATTAAAAGAAGACACAAACCTGTCATTTGTCAGATGTGACATGTCATTTAATAGAGGTGACCCGAAGTTAAGTAGGCGCGACCTGTCATTTAATAGACGTGACCCGTCATTAAACAGGATCAATCACAAGGTCGAAAGAATGCGGGTTATATTAAAATACCCCCCCCCCCCCCAAACAAACACACAAGCCAATCCTTAGAACTATATTTAAACACGTGACCAGTCTTGCATGACGAGCAGGCGACCAACTTTTCAAACGACGTTTTAAAAAAAAAATGTTTATACATCGCCATGATCACATGGGCCTGACAATTATTCTCATTGACGACATTACACAATGTCTGAGTGGAGTCTAAAGGGGTGGGAGTGAGGAGGTTGCCACGAGTTCAACGAATTTTTTAAACAACAACATATTTCTTCGCGGATCACATGCTGTCTATACGACGCAGGATATCGAAATCAAGGTCATACCAGACAAGGTTATATAACAAAACCACGGGGTCGGGGCGGGATCAGGGGGTCGGGGCGGGATCAGGGGGTCGAGGGGATTAAAAACCAGCGATGTATTGTGTTGGGTCTAACAGCGCTTACTAAACTCTATCCGCGGTAGTTCTCAGAAGACGCCTTCTTATTTTTTCTTCATCCCGCCCTAGATACGGGCGAGCCAAACACGCCGGCGGTGATACAACCGGCTGGTGACCTTGACCCCTGGGCCTGCACCGAGCCGACGCTGGCTCAGCCACTGTGACACGTAATGTTGGCCGTGGTTTGGTAAGACTTTTTTTTGGGGGGGGGGGGGGGGGGGGTGGGTTCAACTTTTGCAAATCGCACAGTGGTGGGTTTTTCCCACGCGTTAGTTTATCGTGGGAAGTGGTGGGGGAAAAATACAACTCCCCTCTCAACTTTTATTTCCCCCTCCCCTCCTAACACTACCCCCAGTATATCTTTTTTTGAAACTTGGCCAAAACTGCAGTGAGGTTGCGCCGAGAGTGAGTCGAGTGTGTGGGGGGACGACGCGTGACGCATGCGTAAGTCGAGATAATCCGCCGACAGAATAGAGGGAAAAGGGAGACAATATGCGCCTTGCAAGGGGGAAAAACAAACTGTCTATGTTTTCATTTAATTAAAAATATGTTTGCGGTGAAAAGCTTTCTTCATAATATTTCAGGGCCACACACAGATTATACACACATATACATATATATATATATATATATATATATATATATATATATATATATATATATATATATATATATATATATATATATATATAAAAGTTATTTTTAAATATATAGGCGTATGTATGGCGCATTATACGAAACGTCCATGATAGTATAAGAAGCCACTAATCGCCTACGATAGCACATCTTTAACAATTTTTTTTTCCTTTATCCGAATATTATTTCAACTCTAGTTATAAGCCCATACCCCACCGATTTAAAGGTCCTTCTATTTAATTTTTCAGGTTTAAAAATAACATTGAAGGAAAGCTGCAGTTTAGTATTATGTATAAGTAAACCATTTAATTGGAAGTAGGCCTACGTGTGAGAAAGAAATATTAGGCCCACTGTTGTAAATCTGCAACAGTCCTCACAAGCCGATGATGAAAACTGTAATACTAAAACGAATATGGCAAGCCAAACTGACAATCTAATTTTAAATTACATGTCTGAGGCAATTTAAAAAAAAAAAATAATTTAATGCCATGGTTATTTACATTTAAGAAATCGATCTAATTATCAGTCGGCAGTGCGTTAAGGTCAACACAGTAGTCGATTCTTTTAAGAAACATAGTTCTTATTTTCAATATACGAATTTTTTTCTGAGAGAAAATAAACCAATGTATATTTATAACTTTCGCTGGAGGTGTGTTCTATTTAAAGTGTCTTGACTTATATAACTTGAACTTTGGCTGGCTGTAAATATGTTGAACTTGAAAAACGGGTAGTGTGCTTCAAGGAGAGAAGCCGGCCCATGAGCGCGGTTAAACAGGGACTATATTTCAAAAGTCTATATTTACTTCGTCCACCCTAATCCTACGAATATTAACAGCTCTTTAACTAGCAGTAAAGTCCTTCACATTTTGACATCGCCAGAATAAAATAATTATGATTTAAAAAGTTTTTAAAAAACCCACGTTTTCTGATTGAACTAAAAAGTAGAAAATAAATGCTATACATCACAATAATGCAAGCGATCACTCTACTGTAAGCGATGAAAAACGTGGGACGCCGAAGTAAAAGTTATATTACTATTGATTAGATAATACTATTGACTTTTATTAGGGAGCTTGTAGAGAGTCAACAGTATTAGAAACTGTAAGAAAATCACGGGTTTTTAAAAACTTTTTAAATCATAATTATTTTCTACTTTTTAGTCTTTTGTCTGTTTGTTTACATTAAAATCTTGCTATAGATTTTATCTTTTCGCATTCACTTTTTTTTTTGGGGTAAACGAAGACAACTCGTAAAAAACACGTGCCTTGAACCCGTGTCGAGTGGGTTAGCAATCGTGTGCCCCACCACTCGACCATATCGTCTCCCCCATACTGGCCACCAGTTGTTCCGGTTGTTTGTACACAAACACCATGTGAACACTACTCAGTAAGCAAAAAGAGGGAGAGTACCGAACCTTGTTTTCATCAAATTACAATTACTGGATTATGTCTCTTTTCCCCCACGTTTTTTTGTATGAAAATATAGCGGTCTAAAATGATCAATAAAATGTTTCCATGGATCAATTTAGTAATTTTAACAATTGAATATTCTATTGTCATCGGAAACAAAGCTTCCCTGAAAATTTCAGCGCGCTAGCTAACTGGGAAGTGCCCGAAATTTCGATCACAAGATTTGATTGGAAAGACGCGAAAGCAAGTTAAAGAAAACGTGGTAAAAACAACACAAAGGGGGGAAACAAGGGTGGAGGAGTAGGGGGGGGGTGGTCGCACAAATCCGGTGGTAGGAAGAGGTAATTAGATGAAAATAAAAACAATCGCATTGAGGTGAGTTATAGAGTTTTATAAATGAGTTGTTTATGTGTTTTATAGAAAATGTATTTTTAAAAAAATGTTTTTGTTTAAAAATGTTTGTTTTCCCAAAAATCAAGAACAATGGTTTCCATAGCTACACCCGCGGTATAGAAACAGCCACGTAGATACTAAAATACCACGACTGAAACCTGTAGTGTTGATGTCGAATTCAGGCTAAACCTTATAAAAACACCTCGCGAGCGACGTTTCGGTGTCGTGGGATCGAGACCAACCCAAACTCTCACACGACGTCACACCTCACCCATTAACTCTAAACCTGCGCCCCCTCCCCCCCCCCCCTTTACATACTTCAGGATTAATAACCTCCAAAAATTAACCCAATTTTGAAAACGAAACGGGCGAAGTTGATCCCGAGCACCCAACAACCCCGCAGGTTCAGAGTTCAACATTTAGGGTGTTGACCTACCTCACTGTCAAGTCAAGTCAAGACTAGTCAACTCAAGTAACGTCCAGTTCATGTCATTGGGGAATACATCGTCACATGCAGGAGCCCGCCCTCTATCTATACTCTACCTGTTCGCCATTTTCAACTTACCTGTGATGTGTGCCGTGTCATCCGGTACACCGGTGTTTGCTGGCAGTTTGGTAATTGTTAGTTCTTTTTAGCCGGCAGTTTGGTAGTTGTTAATTACATTAGCCGGCAGTTTGGTAGTTGTTAGTTACATTAGCCGGCAGTTTGGTAGTTGTTCGTTACATTAGCCGGCAGTTTGGTAGTTGTTCGTTACATTAGCCGGCAGTTTGGTAGTTGTTAATTACATTAGCCGGCAGTTTGGTAGTTGTTAGTTTTTATTAACCGGCAGTTTGGTAGTTGTTAGTTACATTAGCCGGCAGTTTGGTAGTTGTTCGTTACATTAGCCGGCAGTTTGGTAGTTGTTCGTTACATTAGCCGGCAGTTTGGTAGGTGTTAGTTACATTAGCCAGCAGTTCGGCAGTTGTTAGTTTTTATTAACCGGCAGTTTGGTAGTTGTTAGTTCTTTTTAGCCGGCAGTTTGGTAGTTGTTAGTTACATTATCCAGCAGTTTTGTGTAGGTGAGATTTTAAATTTGGGGTTTTAAAATGTAACGTGTATGTAGATGGGTTAGAGAGAGGGTAGAATGACGAGGGAGAATAAATGGGCGATAGTTTGGAGTCGATGTTTCAAGGTCATGGAGGGGGGAAATTCCAGACTGGCTGGAATGTAGGACACGGCACTGCTGACGTCAGAGGTTGGGGCGTGTACAAGCAAACAAAAAAGGGGAGAGGGGAGGGGGGTTTAGACAGCGTCGAGTGGATTGATTGTAGGTGTGGGTGTCAGAAGCCACCCAGTCTGGATGTGGCGTCACAGCCCTGAGTGGTGTATGGTGTCTGAACCCAACCCTCTATGTAATGTCACAACCCCCTCTCTGAAGTCACAACCATGTCTGGTGTATCGTGTCAGAACCCAACCCTCTCTCTGATGTCACTACCCTGTCATTGATTTAACAACCCTTTCTGTGGTGTTACAACCCATATTTGACATCACAACCATATCTTTGATATCACAACCCTATTGTATAAGGTCAGAACCCAACCCTATCTACCGTGTGGAGTTGAAACCCAACCCATCCAGCATACAGTTTTTGAACCCCGACCTTAAATCTACATCATCGGCACGGCTAAACACTTGACCTCCAGACTCTCGAGGCTAATGCATTCATCAAATGGGCCCCAGGAGTCAGCCAAGACATGCAGGGAAAGAAAACATGGCAAGTAAATACTCTTAGCAGTGGAGGGTGCTCGACGTATTGAAAGATAGGTGCAGGTGTATAGGTCTCACTTTGCCCTGTAGGTGGTCTCACCTTGTTTGTGGCAGGTGGTCTCACCTTGTCCTGTGGCAGGTGGTCTCAACTTGTTTATGGCAGGTGGCTTCACCTTGTCCTGTGTGTAGTCTCACCTTGTTTGTGGCAGGTGGTCTCACCTTTTGAGGTTACAGGTGGTCTCACCTTGTCCTGTGGCAGGTGGTCTCACCTTGTTTATGGCAGGTGGTCTCACCTGTCATGTGGCAGGTCTCACCTTGTTTGTTGCAGGTGGTCTCACCTTTTGATGTGGCAGGTGGTCTCACCTTGTTTGTGGCAGGTGGTCTCACCTTGTCCTGTGGCAGGTGGTCTCACCATGTTTGTGGCAGGTGGTCTCACCTTGTCCTGTAACAGGTGGTCTCACTTTGTTTATGGCAGGTGGTCTCACCTTGTCCTGTAACAGGTGGTCTCACTTTGTTTATGGCAGGTGGTCTCACCTTGTTTATGGCAGGTGGTCTCACCTTGTTTATGGCAGGTGGTCTCACCTTGTTTATGGCAGGTGGTCTCACTATGTTTGTAGCAGGTGGTCTAACCTTGTTTATGGCAGGTGGTCTCACCTTGTTTATGGCAGGTGGTCTCACCTTGTCCTGTAACAGGTGGTCTCACCTTGTTTATGGCAGGTGGTCTCACCTTTTCCTGTAACAGGTGGTCTCACCTTGTCCTGTGGCAGGTGGTTTCACCTTGTTTGTGACAGGTGGTTTCACCTTATCCTTAATGTGGTCTCACCATGTTTGTGGCAGGTGGTCTCACCTTGTCCTGTGGCAGGTGGTCTCACCTTGTTTGTGGCAGGTGGTCTCACCATGTTTGTGGCAGGTGGTCTCACCTTGTTTGTGGCAGGTGGTCTCACCTTGTTTGTGGCAGGTGGTCTCACCTTGTTTGTGGCAGGTGGTCTCACCATGTTTGTGGCAGGTGGTCTCACCTTGTTTGTGGCAGGTGGTCTCATCTTGTTTGTGGCAGGTGGTCTCACCTTTTGCTGTGGCAGGTGGTCTCACCATGTTTGTGGCAGGTGGTCTCACCTTGTTTGTGGCAGGTGGTCTCACCTTGTCCTGTGGCAGGTGGTCTCACCTTGTCCTGGTTCATTAGGTCGGTAAACTTTATGTTCCTAAAGACATGAGGTCAATAAACTTACGACTCAGCGTCGTTGTTTGAGTGACCAAAACATGTTGTTTACCTCTTGTGATTTCTGGGGAAATTGTTCCGGTGGAATTCGGGTGGAATTCGGGTTCAAGCCACACAGTTGTGGGGTCGATATCAGGAAAAGTTCCGGCATTAAAAATCTCGGACGTCACAGGAGGTGTCGGTAAGGGAGGGGGGGGAGCTCTGATGGCGCTCCCAGCTGTCTCTCTACGTCACAGAAGAGGGTGAGGTCAACACGAAATACACACACGCACCTATACACAGACAGGCTAAAGTATAATTGGATCGACCTCATTGCACCTGCACCCAGAATCAACCACAACGTAACAAATTCAATGCCGCCCTACCTCCAACCACTTCATTACCCCCCCCCCCCCCCCAAAAAAAAACGCGACTCCTGTTGTTTACAGTGGACGTCTGCCAGTGTGAACAGTTCCATACGTACTAAAGTTCATTCAGGGCGTTGTACATGGTATGCTGTACATAATGTGTACATCTATTGTACATATGTTGTACATGTGTTGTACATTGTGAATACCTTTGTCGAACAGGATATCCTTACATACATGACATGCTGTTATTGATGTGTTGTGGGTTAAGTGCTATACAATAAATACGATGTGCTGTACATGACATGTTGAGTATGATGTGATGTTGAACATGATGTCTTCTGCATAATGTATTGAGTATAATGTGTTGTATATGAAAAGTTTTGTATACGATGTGTTGAACATGGTGTACTGTACTGTATATGGTGTGTCCATGGTGTCCTTTACACTCTGTGTACATGTTTCGCTATACATGGTGTTAAAATCAGTGCACATGATGTGCATGGTTGGTACTTAAGTTACTTCACCTGAACTAAACACTGTGTATTTCTGGTGAGCACACAATGTGTAATTTTTGTACTCTTGATTAATGTTGTACATATTGTGTACATGAGGTGTAAATGAGGCCTGGTGTGGACTTAGTTTACATAACGTACTGAATATAGTACTGAACATAGTGTTGTGTATATTATGCTACACATAATATGCACATGGAAATATGTGAACGATGTTGTTTAGATGCATCAATCTACACAGTACTGAACATAGTCATAGTATTGAACATAGTGTTATGTATATTATGATGCACATAATATGTACATGGAAATATGTGAACGATGTTGTGTATATGAATCAATATACAAAGTACTCCGCACTGTACAGACTTCAAAACTAAAATTCTCATTTCTTCAATAAAACTCAAGTTCCCGTCTCTGTATACGTGAGCTCTACAACATCATTAAAAATGGAGCAGCTGTCTTTTGTTGGGATTCCATCACACACAAAATCCGTGTATTCAAAATCTGATTCGCTGAACACACACAAAAAGATGAAACAAAACACTAGAAAATCAGAACGTACAAGTGGTTGAGAAACGCTGCAGTGTTAGCGAAAGCGGTTTCAGACAAGACAACCGGAACTCACGTATGAGGTAGAACTTAATTTTTTACTGCAGAGCTAAAAACTTATTAACCGATTTTTTTTAAAGGTACTCGTTTGATTCTTCATTCTTTTGTTGCTGTTTTTTTTTTCTTTCTTACTCTCTCTCTCTCTCTCTCTCTCTCTCTCTCTCTCTCTTTTGTTTTTTTTTGGGTGGAGAGAGAGGTGTGTTCTCATTCTTTAGAATGTTTTTTCTTTCTCGTCACATAAATAAGAGAAGCCAGATAAGGAGACAGACGACAAACACTTAAGCTGAAGTTGATGTAAATCTCGTCTTCTTACGTGCAGAGTGGGGAGGGAGTGGGGTGCAACCGAGTTCGTTGACCACAAGTTCAGACGGGAACAAATGTCAAGCTGACCCTAGACGAAGCCAAGACTCTTTCACATTAACATAATTTAAATGATACTAAAAGTAAGAAGCTGTTTGCACTTGGAGGAGAAAGTCATAGGGGAAAAACACGAACTGTTTTTTCCACTGCTTGTTTATAGGGCGAGAATGACGTCAATTCTCCTTAGAGTAGTTTAAATTACTGGAAAAGGGAGGCTCGGCACATCCGTGATGTATCAAGTAACGATAACCCTGGACGGAATAACAGTGCCTGGCGATAATCGCTCAGCGTTCTCTTCCCCTTGTTATTGTTTTGAATCGCGTCACTGACACCATTTTTACTTAGCAACCCCCGAAGCTTGCTATCACGTGACTCGAGGCACGTCATCTACGCTATGAGCAATTAACACAGCAGCTCACAGAGGATTAGCCTTAACAGACGATATATCTCTCTTTGTCGAATCTAGCTCTGAAATATTTTTTTTTAATTATTAAAATTGTTAACAATCCATACGTCTGTATCGGTTTAAAAACACTCCGGATATGCTTCCGTTGGAATTTTCTTGATAAAAATATCCATCCAGACAATGAAACATAACCAGGATATTTCTTTCACATCGCATTTTCTTTTATCTGCAACCTGTTGCAAGACAATATAAATATCTCTGCACTTCTCCAGACATTCTAACAGAAATGGCCCATTTAACATCTGATCTCGAAAAATGTTAATAATTAGCCTACTAATTGGGGTCGTCCATAAATTACGTCACACTCGTAGCGGGGAGGGGGAGGGGGAGGTGGTCCGTAATTTTGTGATGGGGTGGGGTGGTTCAGATGGTGTGACGTCACACTTTTGCATTATAAAAAAGCAATGTTAGAAAACGAATTTTTAGCCGTTATTTCGCGTTTTGGATAACTGTTTTAATAAATTGTTATTGGAATTGATTAAAATACTCTATGTTGACAGAGTTCAGACAAGATTGTCGAAAAATATCGGGGGGGGGGGGGGGGCTTTTTGTGACAATGTGTGACGGAGGAGAGGGGGTGGGTGGAGGAAAAATCGTCCAAAAAAGCGTGACGTCATTTATAGATGACCCCTTAGACAGTATAATATTTTCAAAGCATTTTTTCAAACTTGATTTTAGTACTTCTGTCTGTCTTCGTCCGACCACCATGGTTGGAAAACGAAATAACACCAATTACACGAACCGATTTGTTTCGTGTTTCGATCTTGACTCGTAGGTCAAATCCCACGACAAAGCAAGATTCAAATTAAAGTTTTAAGATTAATTCTTAATTTCTGAATATTCGTTTTTATTAGGGAACTAACAATGTAGCACTTGAGCATACATTCAGTGGTGGAAATGTTTGGTTTGTTAAATTATTTTTAATATATTTTTGTACTACGAACTTCATAGTACTCTCTTAAAAAAAAAATTTCTAAACTATCACGCTTTCATTAATGTATTTTAAAAAAAAAGAAAAAATTGATTTTCTTTAAATATAAATATCGTCATTAACTAAAAAGAAAAGCTGTCTCTGGTATTATATACTAATATTATTAATAAAGAAAAATAAAAACATTTAAAATTTGGATAAAACCACTCTTAAAATATATTTTTTTAAATCATAAACACAAATTATATTAGTAATAGTTTAAAATATTTTTTTTTAAATCGATGTAAGGGATACAACTTAGTATTTACCCGATTTCAGAACTATGCAGCAATTATTCCCCCCGTAAAATAAAACCGATGAAAACCTTTATGCTGGACAAATAATTTTTATTAAAGATAAAAAGAAAGATGAAAAATGTTATGAAAATATATATTGACATAACAAAACAATGTTAAAAATATTCCTCGTTATTACATCTATACACAGGTAAAAATAGTAGACCTATAGGCCTAAGTATATTCTTCTAGGCCTATATAATTATGAGGATAACTACGAGTCTACGACACGTACTTCAGTGTACACAGAGAGTCGTGTTTCTGGAGGTAGATCTTTTCTAATAAATGTGCACCAAATGATTTCGCTTCGTATTGCAGCAGCATTTTTTTTATAATTAGATTTTATTATTTTTAAACTTCTGCAAATAAAAAAAGTTTCGTTTCTTTTTGTTGTTTTCTACTTTATCGTAGCACAGCAACATTTTTCTGTTTAAAGATGGCGACTTACATTGAATTTTTAATTTAAAATAGCTAAGCGTCGGTTTGATTGTCATGCCAGGCAAAAAGAAAGGAAAAAAAGGAGGTGGGGGCAAGAAGAAAAGTAAAAAAGGAAGTAAAAAATCTACAAAATCAAGCTCAAAATCGACTATTTCAAGAAATGAAGAGGTTAAGACTGACAGCAGACCACCGCTGTTAAGACCAGGAGAAAAAGTAAACATTAGGCCTAAACATTAAAATTGTTTTTTTTTAAACATAAGTAATAAGTTCACATAAACCTCTTCCATGAATATAATAATGGTTATAATTATTATACTATTTTGAAGCTAGTAAGAAAATAGAAATTGTTAAATCCGACACATTTTACGGCCCACAACTTCGTAAACTTTTTTAAAAAACTGTTACCTTGTATTTAAATGCAATGTACAGTATTATATTTATACTTCTTAAAGTAGCTTCATACTAAAATTATATAATTCGTTCCTTACATGCATAGAAATACAAAGTGAAGTGTAGTTGTAGTAGTGTACAGTAGGCCTATCTGGTCAATATTTCAATATACTATATGTAGTTATATGTAGGCCTACGATTTCAGATTACATGATTTCTTGCTTTAACTTATATTCCATTGCAAAGTATAACTAAACAAATTTAAAAGTCTTAGTAGTATTTAGGTATTGAAATAATTAAGGCAAAATTTAAGTTACAAAAATGTGGCTTGAGTCCAGCAGTTTAACTACACTCATGGCCAATGAAAATCAGGGATACCAGCACATAGTCAATTAAGTTATGTCAGTTTGCTTTTATTATGGCATTTATAGTTTCTTGTATTTATTAAATCTTGATGTTTTTATATTGTAGTTTATTTTTGTATTTAAATTAGTTTCTTTTCAATGTTTGTCACCATGAAAAAATAATTATTAGAAGCTAGTAAGGGAAAAAGTATATCATTCAGCTCAAAGATTAAATGGTAAATAATAAAAATGGTAATTAACAATGAAAGAAATGTTTTTAAATCAATCCCAGTTGTAAATTTATATTTATCTAGGTTAAATTCCCACACACAAAAATGTGCTAGTTCATTATAAACCAAACAATCACATTTTTTGCCATAAAAAGGAAGGTATAAAATATAAATGAAATTAATTACAGTTTGACAGGCTATTGTTTTAAACAAGTCATTTAAGCTTTGGGGCAAAGCCATGGGTTGAACAGTTTGTTTTGAAGAAGCTAAAGCTCTTATCTTGTTTATTTATCTAAACCTTTCAGATTAATTTTTTTTTTTTTAAAACAAATGTTCAAAATTCTTAATAAAGCTTTGATCTAAAAAGTGAAATGGAAAAGAATAATTTTCAGTGACATGATGTATCATTAAGAAGGCTACTTTAATTTATTAAGATATGATTTCAAGTGATATATCACCACTAAGATGTAGGTAGACAGAAAAGAGCCCCAATCAGCTTTATATTTTATTTTATTTTTAAATAAAGTCATATTAATAAATAATCCTGTTTATTTTAAATACTTAGCTGATTGATTTATTGACGAGTCATCCAGTTGAGGAAAAAGAAGTTCATGGAATCAAAGTTTCAACTAGAGTATTGGAGCAACTAACACCTCAGGAAATTCGTGACCTTAAAATTGTTTTTGATATTTTTGACACAAATTCCGATGGGTATGGCTGAATTTTTTATTAAAATATTTAGAAAATGCGCATGTAATACATGTGTGATCAAAAGGTTTTTTCTTTTAATTTGAAGAAGCAAAGCTAATATTCTAACTCAAACGCCTTTTAAAACTCACTTGTTTTACAGGTATATTGGGCCTTTAGATCTAAGAAAAGCCTTGAGAACATTAGGGTTCAAGGTATCTAAACAGGAAGCCATTCAGATTTCTAGTGATGTCAAAGTTAAAGGGAAGAAAACGTGAGTACATTATTTTCATTTTAATAACACTTTATTGGTTGTTGTTTTTTTATATATAGATCTATGTTTTCAATAAATTAATGCAATGTTACTTATACAGTCTATGTAGTTATATCTTTGGCCATCAATTTTATTTTTTTAATTTATTAACATTATAAAGTAGGTTCTGTACTGTGATACTTAATCAAGCTTTACGTACTTTGATAATTCCTGAACTGTGAAACTAAATCAAGCTTATCCTTCCTCAGTGAAATAAATTTCAATGAATTTCTGGAAATAGTTATAGACAGACAAGGAGACACAAGGGATATTTATGATGAAATTCAAAAAGGTTTTGAAATGTTAGATTTCGGTAAGTTATTCAATTATTAATACTAGTTAACCTTTTATTATTAATGCTATAATGCTAGCAAACATCTGCTTATATCCACATTAATGTTAGAGGTGAGATGGTATGGTTAAGTAGAAGAGCAAAGTGTTGCTAACATCTTGAATTCAGCTCGCATGAGACATCGCTGAGTCCACCCAGCTCAAGGGGAGCCTAACTGGAGTGGAGAAAATTAAAAATGACTAGGTATTGTGAAGACCACATTACCCTGAACATACACTGAAGAACATCATGTATGAAAGGAAAGCCCTTTTACTTTCTTGCTCACAGCTAGTATGATTTATATCAAGAATCTTCAAGATCTTAACATTTGGCACCTTTTCTTTTGACAAACACTGCTAACAATATACTAAACTCTGTGAAGGATGTATACTGATTGAGTAAGACACTTAATAAGTTTTAAAACCCAATTTTAAGATATCTTTTTTTTTCAAGTCCCAAGAAATTAAATTAAGCTACATAAAATAAAATGTCTAAATTTTGAATTCATTTCTAGATAATACTGGAACTATTTCAATAGAGAAGTTGAAAAGAGCATGCACTTTGTCTGGGATAAAGTTTACACAGAAAGAACTGGAAGATATGATGGAAGAAGCAGATGTGAATGGGGACGGCAATGTGGACCAATCAGAGTTCATCCAGATCATGTTGCAAACTAACTTGTTTTAACTTGTTAAAATTTTGTCCATTTTTAGTGTGCAGTTGGCTTTAATGTTTGTTGAAATTCATGCACTTTTTCATGTAAAACCAATCTAAAAGTTACAGAATAACAATTTATATAAAAACTTTTTTTAATTAGTTTTTTTTTCATTGTTAAGTTAATTTGGATATGTTAAATATAATATATACATATGCTTATTAGTTATCAGAAAAATTTTAGTATGTAAAATCTGATAGTGTTAAAAAAGGAAAGAGTACCAGCACTGAAAAGTCACTATAATAGGAGATCAATGCTGGCGCCCAAAATAATTTGGATATGTTAAATATAATATATACTTATGCTTATTAGTTATCAGAAAAATTTTAGTAAGTAAAATCTGATAGTATTAAAAAAGGAAAGAGTACCAGCACTGAAAAGTCACCATGTAGGAAGTCAATTATTTTGGGAGCCAGCATTGACCACCAGTGTAAGACAGGTGCTGTTGACAAGGATCAATAAATGAGAGCACATGTATAAATGAATCACAACGATGCTTGTAAAAATGTTAGGTGTCTCATTTTGAAGGGTGTTTCAGGTATGCTTGCCTACAAGTGACTTCTCAATTTACAGCTGACAAAGAAATAAGAAAGATGAGTGAATATAGGATAAATAATGTGCATCACGTTTTGAAGATACATTTGTCACTAGACAAGCATAGAACTAGAAATCCCTAAGAAAGCAAGTTACTGACATATTGTAACACGCAATCAAGATTGACACAGCTCAGGTCAATTAAATCAGAATAAATAAAGGGACCAGCCAGAGGATAAATATGATAGTAAATACCTAAAGCTGATATTAGAATGCTGTTGACATAAAGGCAACAGTTTTCAGCATCCCCCCCCCCCCCCCCCCAAAAAAAAGTGTTAGTTCCAGGTGCCCCCTGGGGGGAAATCTGAGCTTACTATATAAGGCTCAGGTAGAAAAAGAAGAAAATATTACATTCAAGATTTGGTAAATTATAATGCGTGGTTCGCTATAGCAATCTGATTACAGCTGAAGTTTATAATTCTTTTTTTTTTCCCTTTACTGGCAGCTGGAATCTGTTTTAAATTTACTCCCCCTCCCTAGCTAAGCTCATGAAAATCAAGGTGAATAAAATCTGTCTATAACTACAAAAAAGACATGCATGATGTATAAATTTCTTTAACCTACTCAGTAAATGTTAGTAATTTTAAAGAGAAAAAAATCATTTAATCACATCATGAATTTTACATATCGGAGATCATCCTTTTATGACATCCCCACAGATAGGATTGTAGTACTGGGTTTCTTTCTGTCATTTTTTTCCGTGGGGCATAGGAAACTTCCTGTGGCTTAAACTTTCCATGACCTATATCTTTTCTATATCTATATTAATTATATCTATAGGCCTATAGCCTATTTCGTTAACAAAGGCAGTACCCTTCCCGGGGATAAAATTCGATTTGCACCCCCCCCCCCCTCTCAAACTTTCGATTTGCACCCCCCCCCTCCTCAAAATTTCGATTTGCACCTCTTAAAAGACTATTTAATACTCGAATTAATCACTTACTTAAGTGGAATTATTATTTTTCTCTATATATTTTGCTATTTTTTGCCGTGGTGTCACCCCCCTAAATGGTGTAACCCGGTGCGGTCCGCACCCCCTTTCCCCCCCCCCCCCCCCCCCTTCGCTACGCCACTGGAAACAATGGTCTCTGAAGTCTAAAACTAAAGTCACTCACTAATAAAATAAAATAAAATATAGACTAATGTTACTCCACACTCTGATCTAGTATTTTTCTCATTGTTCGTTGTATTCTAAAGCGTTCTAGATCTAGATTCTAGATCTATATCTTTTGGGAGATTAAAAAAAAAAAAAAAACTCTGAAAGCCATATTTTACCTAAAAAAATAAAATCAGACCCCTAGACCAGTTTCTACCCCCCCCCCCCTCGAACGAAACGAAATTTACATAGAAAATACATAATTTTAAGTGTCCGTCCCCCCGAAGAAAGTCTACCGCCCCCCCCCCCCCCCCGAAAATTTCAAGTGCGCCCCCCCCCCCCCCCCCCGGAGAAAAAAGAAACACTGCCCTTGACTCTAGATTTTATTAACCCCTTTGACGGGAAAACCCGTTCTAGTTTTTATCTTCGAGCAGTACGTTGTACGGAAGTCTATAAAAGTTTATGTACACGTAAAATACAAAAATAATAATAATATTATCTTTGGAAACAAGTGGAAAGTATTGAAACAAAATTTGATTAGAAAAACAAATTTAAATTAAATTATATGGAAATAATTAAGCGTGCACAAATAATCGAAATGCCTAATACAAAAAGAAATATTTTACCATGCGCATACTATTAATAATCAATGTATTACTCTTTTAAATTTAATATTTATTATTTATTTCTTACTCCTTTTGAGTTACAAACTTTATCCACACAGAAATCTCCATAGTAACATATATCTAAACGGAACACAATTCATCTAAAAGTCGCTATCGATAAATTTAATGATCTCAACATCATGTATCATTTTATGAAAATCATATCGATCTCTATAGTAATTTTACTCAACTCGTGTCAGCTAACAAGCTCAACATCTCTTGGCGACAACCAGGAAACTTCATTCCTGAAGACAGCTGGTTATGTAAGTTGCGGACTAAATACTAAATAAAATAAAAATAAAATTTAATAAACTTTTAAACATTATTTATTATTTATTTAGACCAGGTAGATTCTATCTATCTATCTATATATATATATATATATAATTCTCTTCTGGGAGCCGTTAGAAAACAAGCTGCAAGCGCCTCCTTGCAGTCCCCTCTCTTTCTCTCTATCACTATCACTACCACCCCCACCCCACCCCCACATTGTCTGGTGAGCTGTGGTCACGCTGTTTACATTTTACAATCATAGAGACGAGTTTGGTGACGGCTGACAGATAATTTAGTTTGAAACGATTTTAAACTTAGAGGAGGTAACTAAGAGGAGGCTGCTTTCACGTGGGGGGGGGGGGGGGGGGAGGGAGGGGGGTTTAGTGTTTTTAAGCAAATATTTTCAGTGGCAGCATTGGTACTGTCGAATTCACAAATTATAAATTATTGAAAAGTAGAAAAAAAAACCAACTAAATAGCGGTGTATGATACGCAGTGGGTCGGCTCGTACTATATAAAGCCCACAGGCCAGGCAGAGGAGGGGTCTGAATTAGTTACCCCCACCCACCCCCACCTATCCTGAATTTTTTTAGCTTTGAAATAGGCCCCTAGATCTAGAATCTAGATCTAGAGTCTACCAGCTTGAAGCAAATAGTTTTATTGGCACCTTCTTTTAAAGTACTTCTATTAGCCTAGTGTAGTAGTGTAAGCTATATGATTTAATCTTTAAAAAAAAAAAATTTAAACTAATCTGTGAAATTTTATAAAAAGATAAATGAATCAGTTTGATAACTAAGAGTTTGTATGAGAAGAAAACTAAAAATGAAACTTGATACAACAGGATGGCAAAACAGATTCTGGTAGGATGAAATGCTCATTTTTGCTGAATAGGGCAAAAGGTAATATGTTTGTAAATTTTATGTCACAAAATAAACTTTTGACAAAGTATGATTCATATATAGATTTTATAGTATTTGTGTAATTTAAAAAACATGATCTTTATATTTAATAGTTTGTTACTTAAATATAGCAGTAGTCACACAGGATCCTGTTTTGTCATATTTTTTTTCTGTATAGAGCTGAGCTTTCACACTGAACACAACCAGATTGGTTTGGGCCTGCTAGCCAAGCTGTGCCATGTTTCCATCAATAAAACTGACAGTGATCTAGGAAATGAAAGTGATAGGTAAAAGTAATTCAGCAATGCTTTTTTCTTTTTGCATTGTAAAATTCTGGTTAATAAGCTTTATGGTAAAAGTAGGCCTTTCTCTTTTATAAACTCCAGAGCCAGAATTTGAAAAGATTTAGCCAAATTAGTACATAAGTTTAGCTTATAGGAATATTAAACATTTTGTACTTTCTGCACCCTATAAAGACAAAGGAACAGAAAACTAGTACTGGGCCAAAATCCTAATACTAATTTTAATACTGGCAGAAAAAACTGTAGAATACTATATTGTCTTGTAACTATTTTGATAAAAACCTATAAAATCGTATCTCTGTTGCTACCTATCTACTTGAAAATCAAAAAGGTCCATAGCTCATAGCAAGTTTGTGCAATGCAATCAACAATACTAAAATGTTTGTTATTAAAAACTTTTTTTTTGGTTTTCTTCTGTAATATACTGACAGTTACTAGCTTTTGAAATTTTTAAGCAATACTATTTTTTCATCACCTCATTTTCTTTTACTTGTTTTACATAACAAATAAATTGTCATGTTGTAGCAAGAAGATTTAAGGGGGAAAACTCTGTCAGAAGGGAGGCAATCGTTGTGATATAAATAACACATTTTTTTAAAAATATAACTTACAAAGAATTAATAAATGGCATAACTGAGACAACTTTATTTTATTTATATGCTACATTTTTGTTTCATATTATAGCCTACTTTTATTACATAAACATACAATGATTAACATGGAAACAGTAATTAGTAGATAGTTTTATTGTCACATTCTAGTCCTATAGCTAGTTGTGTTTGCTTGAAGGTGCCCCTATATATATCCTTATATTTCCCTATATTTTCAATAACTAAATTACTTTTCTTGAATCATAGTTAACTTAATTTAATCATGCTAAGTATTGTGCCTATTTTAAAATCATTATCATCAGCTGTGACCACAACTTTGAAGAATATGAACAAGCAATGGCAGAGCTCAAGCACCTCTGGAATACCAGTCTGCCACCTTGGATTATCAAAGAACCTGTGTTGAATGAGCCTGCCAAAACTGCTATGGAAATAACTCAAGAACTCTCTTTACGCGCAGCCATATATGGTGTGTTGTTCCAGTCTGTTAAGGATAAAGTGAGTCCTTGAAACTAAACTGGCACATTGCTCTAGTAGTTTTTTCTGTGTAAGTTTTAGTACTTAAAATAAAATCTTGACTGTTGTCTTATTTTAGAAGTTCTTCCAGATGATTGTTCTCCTAGACTCAATCCCAAAAATAAATGCATGGCCATCACTGCTAAACTGTGAGTATTGTTAATATGCTTACTTTTTGAATGGTCAATTTTTTTAAACTTAAAAAAAAATTAGCTTGGGATTAGTCCTTAAAAAAACATAGAATTGAGGTAACAGGTTTGAACATAGTTTAGTATTTTGATAATACAGCAAAAAGGGAAATTGTAAAAGTGTAGAATAAATTTATACCCAATATTACAATGTTGCTCCTTGTGTTATTTAGTAGTTGTCAGTGGTTTTAGTTCCTTATCTTACAAAGTAAATTTTTTAAAAGTCACAATATATTTTTTTGGAAAATTTAAGAGGGTATCTATTTGTAAATCTGAGGGATGGAAAGAGCTCCCAGTCCTCCCCCCCCCCCCCTCCCCCACTTGTCCACCCCTTAAATCCTTTTATGGTTGTATATCGATTAAAAGAGCTATACTTTACCTTGTTGCCACAAGGACATTTGTATTATTATTGTAGTGTTGTTTTTTTTTTATGGCCAAAGAGTTAGTTATTGGGGAAAAAAAATGAAATATGGTCTATATGAAATAGAGTTAGGCTACTCATCTGGCCCCAAAATAAATAACATTTATTTTTAATTTGTAATATTTTATTTGTTGTATATATCATTTATAATATTTATATCATCCTACATCATGTCTACAGCTCAATGTCTTCCTCTACCCCTATAAGTTATATTCAATATCCACTTTCTTGTTCTTATACTCATGTCTCTCCCTCTATTTTTTTAAAATAATTAGCTAATTTATGTTTATTTATATATACACATACAGGGATAGATGTTAAAAAAGATGATTCAACAGGATTAGCATATTTGGAGTGGATTGTCAAAGGCTTGATAGCTATCGCCTTTATCAAAGTTTTATTACAAATAATATGTAAGTATAAATAAATTGTGTATTTGTATATATTATGAGTGGGGTTATTGGTGTTGTGGGTGGGTGGGATAGATGAGTGTATGTTTGCATGATTGAGTGCTTATGTGTGTTTGTGTATGTAGTTCTGTGTGAGTTTCTAGGTGTTTGTAGATGGGTATGTAGGTTTTGGTATTTTTTTTTTATCTATATAGGTGTAGCTATTTGGTGTAAGGATATGTGAAGGACTATAAATGTATGTTTGAGTGCATTAAAAGCTTGCATGTTGGCATAATTTTTTAGAAAGCTTTTATTATTTAAAATGTTTTATTCATGTACTGTCTGGCTAAAAAAGTAATACTAAATCTAATTCCTACTTTTCTCTAAGTCGTTTCTTTGCGAGATGATTCAGCAATATATTTATTTAAGTAAAAATTTTTGGTATTTTGGAACTACTGATACTAATAAAACTAATGTAACTTTTATACACTTTGCTATTACTAGGAGGATTATACTATTATATTGTAATAAAATAACTCAATTTATTGATTCCTAAATGTTTAAGGCATTTTGCCCTGAGGTGTTTTGTCCTAGTGTATTTTGTCTTAGATTTGAAATTAGAAAAGATTTTAAATGTTTGAAGGAAGTTATTATAAAATTAGAGCTGACATATTTTTTTTACTTAAAATTATTGTTTCTCTTTATAGGGTTTTGTGTACATAGGTGTAAATGTGCTTAGGAGAATGGGAATAGATATGTATAAGTTTATGTGTAGTTGTGTGTTTGGAGCTAGTTATAGCTGTGTGTAGGTTATGTGGTGTAATTGTAAATGTGTAATTTTGTCTGTGTATATTGTGTGTGTCTAAAGTCATAGTGTGTCAAGTGTGTTTTACATATTTAATGTTTCTTTACTGTATTCATAAATAAAATATTATAATATTATAATCCCCAGTTTCCAGAAATGGTAAGACTGCTAATTCATTTTTTTGTTAAAACTAATGTATATGTGCGCATGCATGTAAGTTTATCTAGGTGTGTGTATAGGTGTGTTGCATTGGTCTAGGATAATACCCCTGTTGATTATATCCCCACTCCACACACACACACCCTGTTAAATACAATCTAGCCATGGTTACTCTTCCATTAGTTTACATAAACACATGCCGTTCAAATTAAAGTATAAAACAATATTAATCCTGGAGGTTAGTATTTTAAATCTTTTTGTTGGGTAGTGATATGTTTGCTTTCATTTGATAGACATATAGCTGTAACCCACCTAAACATGAAAATATCATATCAATGAACTAATTAAAATTGTGGACTTGATTAAAAATTTCTCTGAACCACCCCAATCCACCCAGGGTTTAATGTCCTTTATTGTCAATGCCCCATACTAAGACATTTTAAAGCGGTTAATTTTGTTACAATTTTCTACCTCATTTGGTATACATTTTGTAGTATCTTTACATTTTGCAATGCAAAGTGTTTATTTCTCTAAATATATAAAGCATTTTAGACACATAATTCCTACCATCTTATAGATCTAATGAAGATTATGTTGAAATCTCCCAAATCTAACCTTAATGTCTACTCTTAATACCCTTTAGTATCATGTTTTATGTGCTATAATAATCTTATCTCAAGGAATCATATTTGTTAACCTTTTCTTGTTTTTATTTTATATCACTTTCACTATAAATTAAAGACAATGACAGCTCTTTATAAATATAAATACCATTATTGAAAATAAAACTCAATCTGATTTGCTTAGAATGTAAATTTGACTCTTGACATTTGTTGCAAATGTTGTCTTACACTCATATATAAATAGACCTATATGTTTTGTATGTTTTCTAAACTTTTATACTTTGTCTCCTAAGCTGGTTTTCAGGTATCTTTTAGCACTACCATTGGTGCAGATTCATCTGAAGACTCAAGCGACGAATCTGATGATAGCTCGTCTGATGAGGAAGTTGATGAGGACAAATTTATGGAATATATGAAAGGACTGAAGAAAAGGTTGTACAATTGGTATTGACATTGATGTGTATGTGTGTGTTTGTACAGAATATATGGATGTTCTAAAGTAAATTTAATGTTAAACAGTTATTGGCCTTCGTGTGTCTGACATGGGTAATGCTTGTGTGTCTGCTGTGGCTTAGGGGTGTAGTATTGCTTGTGTGTATGTCACGGGTGTAGTATTGCTTGTGTATGTCAGGGGTGTTGCATTGCTTGTGTGTATGTCAGGGGTGTAGTATTGCTTGTGTCTGTCATGGGTTAGGGGTGTAGTATTGCTTGTGTATGTCAGGGGTGTAGTATTGCTTGTGTATGTCAGGGGTGTAGTATTGCTTGTGTATGTCAGGGGTGTAGTATTGCTTGTGTATGTCAGGGGTGTAGTACTGCTTGTGTATGTCAGGGGTGTAGTATTGCTTGTGTGTCTGTAATGGGTTAGGGGTGTAGTATTGCTTGTGGTTATGTCAGGGGTGTAGTATTGCTTGTGTGTATGTCAGGGGTTAGGGGTGTAGTATTGCTTGTGGTTATGTCATGGGTGTAGTATTGCTTGTGTGTATGTAATGGGTTAGGGGTGTAGTATTGCTTGTGTGTATATCAGGGGTGTAGTATTGCTTGTGTCTGTCATGGGTTAGGGGTGTAGTATTGCTTGTGTGTATGTCAGGGTTTTAGCATTGCTTGTATGTATGTCAGGGTTTTAGCATTGTTAATGTGTCCATGTGTGATTAGAGAATGCAAGCTACCCATTGAGGAGGGTGAGGATGTTGTGGTAGAGATTGCCCTCCTCTGATCAGTGTAGCGTAGGTTGAAAAATTGAGACAGTCACTTTATCACAGATTGTTATCAAATTAATTAAGCCAAGATGCAACTGTATCAAAATGAGATTGACTCATGAATTTATATCACAATTGTTAAAACTATTCATATTTGGCCTGTGTAAAGATTGTGTGTTCCAACTTTTTGATATTTTCTTATAAATGTTTACAATATATAGATATTTGACTTGTGAAAAATGATGTATTCAATTTTGGATATTTTCTTATTAATTTTAAAATTCTCTACATTTTATTTTACAGCTCAAGGCAATGTTCAGAATCTTTGTCTGGAATTGAAAATGCATTACAGCGTTTGGATGTAGCGAAGTATCTTCCAGACATGTTAGTGTTAAAATAATTGTTTCTCTTGAGCTGTGATACACCTGCTTTGGTTTAACTAGCTGAGACTTTGCATGAGGGAGTTGCATTGACCCACTACACTTATGCTGCACAAATCTAGTTACCTAGTGAAAAAAACTTGTGTTTTATGTGGGTGTCCTTACAAAAGTGACTCTAGTCTGATAGCCTGGTGAAATGTTTGTATTGCAAAAAATTATTGTCTGATAGGTCTGGTGAAATATCTTTCGCACAGACAAGTTATTGTCTGCTAGTCTGATGGAAATGTCTGTGTTACAGAAAAGTGAACTTCTTATAGTCTGATAAAAATGTCTGTATTACAGAAAAGTGAATGTCTGATAACCTGTAGAAATGTTTGTATTACAGAAAAGTGATTGTCTGATAATCTGGTGAAATGTCTGTATTACAGAAAAGTGATTGTCTGATAGTCTAATGGAAATGTCTGTATTACAGAAAAGTAATTGTCTGATAGTCTGGTGAAATGTCTGTATTACAGAAAAGTGATTGTCTGATAGTCTGGTGAAATGTCTGTATTACAGAAAAGTGATTGTCTGATAGTCTGGTGAAATGTCTGTATTACAGAAAAGTGATCTTATAGTCTGATGGAAATGTCTGTATTACAGAAAAGGGATTGTCTGCGTGTCTGATGGAAATGTCTGTATTACAGAAAAGTGATTGTCTGATAATCTGGTGAAATGTCTGTATTACAGAAAAGTGGTTGTCTGATAGTCTGGTGAAATGTCTGTATTACAGAAAAGTGAATGTCTGATAGCCTGTAGAAATGTCTGTATTACAGAAAAGTGAATGTCTGATAGCCTGTAGAAATGTCTGTATTACAGAAAAGTGAATGTCTGATAGCCTGTAGAAATGTCTGTATTACAGAAAAGTGATTGTCTGCTATCTGATGGAAATATCTGTATTACAGAAAAGTGATTGTCTGATAACCTTATGAAATTTCTGTATTACAGAAAAGAGGCTCTGTGTGACAGCCTGCTCAAATGTCTGCGGAGCAAAGACTTTTTTGTGCCGGATCAAGCAGCTGGCTGTCTTTGCTTAGTTGCTGTCCAGCTGCGGTCAAAGTGTTCAGGTCTGTGTGACAAGATTTACAGCGTGCTCCTCCCCCTGATGCAAGATGACACCACACACTACCGTACTCGTGGGGCGTGCGCCATAACACTGGCCACCTGGTGTTTCCTGTGTTCAGATGACCTGGAGGTAGTTCATTCTTCTGTTTACATAGATGTAACTCTTTTTTTTTTAGAAACTGATTTTTTCCCATTTAAAAAATTAACAATTTTCTGTTGTCTAATTTTTTTTATCTTTGTTTTTTTGTTTCCTATCATTTGATTTTTTAATAGATTATTAATTAATAAACGTTGATAATATTATGTAAATTTTAAATTATTTTTGGAAATTTAGCTTTACACGAGATTTATAACTTCAAAAATGTGTCCTACTTTTTTTTTAATGTCAATTATGATATTGTTGTACTTTATTACTGATTATTCAATACAATACACATCTTTAGTATTGAAGTTTTAGGAAAATGTTATATTTTACAATGATAAGTTATTTTGTCCAGAATCAACAAATGTTTTATAACTGTGTTAATAAAAGTTCAAAGTGTATCTACCATTTTTATTATATATCTGTCTGTCTGCCTGCCTGCCTGTCTGTCTGTCTGCCTGCCTGCCTGCCTGCCTACCTGCCTGCCTGCCTGCCTGCCTGCCTGTCTGTCTGTCTGTCTGTCTGTCTGTCTATCTATCTGATCTACTTTTTAAATATATCTGGTCTATCATGTTGATAATTTTTCTTTCACTACCAGAAAGTTAAAACATTGAGTAAAGCCTTGGAGGAAATCATCTGCTTCGGCTATAGGAAAGGGGAGGATCGTCCCAGCCTAACAATCACTCAGAGAATTCTGATTACCAAAGCCCTGAATGCTTGGTGCCTTATGTTGACAATCTCCCCAAAGCCAATGATCCAGGCTCATATGACCAAGTAGGTTCATGATATTGTTGGGTATTCAAAGGATATTATTATTATGTAGGTTCACCATATTGTTGGGTATTCAAAGGATATTATTATTATGTAGGTTCATTATATTGTTGGGTATTCAAAGGATATTTTTATTATGTAGGTTCACCATATTGTTGGGTATTCAAAGGATATTTTTATTATGTAGGTTCACCATATTGTTGGGTATTCAAAGGATATTTTTATTATGTAGGTTCACCATATTGTTGGGTATTCAAAGGATATTATTATTATGTAGGTTCTCCATATTGTTGGGTATTCAAAGGATATTTTTATTATGTAGGTTCACCATATTGTTGGGTATTCAAAGGATATTTTTATTATGTAGGTTCTCCATATTGTTGGGTATTCAAAGGATATTTTTATTATGTAGGTTCACCATATTGTTGGGTATTCAAAGGATATTTTTATTATGTAGGTTCTCCATATTGTTGGGTATTTAAAGAATATTTTTAAAATGTAGGTTCCCCATATTTTTGGGTATTCAAAGGATATTTTTAAAATGTAGGTTCCCCATATTTTTGGGTATTCAAAGGATATTTTTATTATGTAGGTTCTCCATATTGTTGGGTATTCAAAGGATATTTTTAAAATGTAGGTTCCCCATATTTTTGGGTATTCAAAGAATATTTTTAAAATGTAGGTTCCCCATATTTTTGGGTATTCAAAGGATATTTTTAAAATGTAGGTTCCCCATATTGTTGGGTATTTAAAGGATATTTTTAAAATGTAGGTTCCCTATATTTTTGGGTATTCAAAGAATATTTTTATTATGTAGGTTCCCCATATTGTTGGGTATTCAAAGAATATTTTTAAAATGTAGGTTTACCATATTATTGGGTTCTCAGATGATATTTTTATAATGTAAGTTACCATACTGTTGGAGATTCAAAAGATATTTAATAATGTAGTTTATTATATAGTGTGGGCCCCTACTGTCTTCTAAAATAGAACTTGCAAATTTCTCAATAAAATTAGTGTACTAAGATTATCAGATGTTAATGGAAAATGTTTTTAAACAAAGAGTTGAATCAGGAATTAACAAAAATTTTAAAAGAGAGACAAATAGTAACTTCATCATTAAGACTTTTAGTAACATATGTCATAGTGTAGATTTGTATGGTTCTGGACTAATGGTAGAGTATGGACATTTTAGTGTTAGTTTGTATTGATGGTAGGCGCTATGTGCAAGTCTGAGTGAAAGAATAATGTGGTGAATCAGAGCTCCATAGACTGTACAAGGCTAGCAAACTTTCTGTCAGCTAGAGATATTTGTTTAGCTTCATGTGTGTTTAGAAACTGTTTTGTCACAGCTACATTTGCACACATGCTTTAACCATTGGTGTTGTTTTTAAACTTGCAGCCACTTGGATTCTCTAAAGGAATTGTGGAAGTATTCAGATGACGATCTGCGCATCACTGCTGGCGAGGCGATCATCCTGTTGTATGACCTAACTGGAGGTTTGGAAAATGTAGGTTTTATTCTGTCAATAACTGGGAGGTAAAGAAGGTTTTATTCTATCAATAACTGGGAGATAAAGAAGGTTTTATTCTATCAATAACTGGGAGATAAAGAAGGTTTTATTCTATCAATAACTGGGAGGTAAAGAAGGTTTTATTCTATCAATAACTGGGAGGTAAAGAAGGTTTTATTCTGTCAATAATTGGGAGGTAAAGTAGGTTTTATTCTGTCAATAACTGGGAGGTAAAGAAGGTTTTATTCTATCAATAACTGGGAGGTAAAGAAGGTTTTATTCTATCAATAACTGGGAGGTAAAGAAGGTTTTATTCTATCAATAACTGGGAGGTAAAGAAGGTTTTATTCTGTCAATAACTGGGAGGTAAAGAAGGTTTTATTCTGTCAATAATTGGGAGGTAAAAAAAGTTTTTTGTCTGTCAATAACTGGGAGGTAAAGGTTTTATTCTATCAATAACTGGGAGGTAAAGAAGGTTTTATTCTATCAATAACTGGGAGGTAAAGAAGGTTTTATTCTGTCAATAACTGGGAGGTAAAGAAGGTTTTATTCTGTCAATAATTGGGAGGTAAAAAAAGTTTTTTGTCTGTCAATAACTGGGAGGTAAAGAAGGTTTTATTCTATCAATAACTGGGAGGTAAAGAAGGTTTTATTTTTTTATTTTCTGCTTTACACATTTATTTTTATTGAAGGATGTGAAACATGAAGATGAAGCAACACTGGGGGAAATGTTGCATAAGATGGCATCTGATGCAGTGAAACGTAGGGCAAAGAGAGAATTCTTGGATGGGGCACTCTTTTGGGCAATTGAGCGCAATGCTGTAGTAAGTCATTTTATCCATTTCCCTAATTACTGTTTCTAAGGCACTTTATCCATTCCTTTATATACTTTGTTGTGATCCTGTCACATTATCCATTCACCTCACTGCTGGATTATAGTATGTCACTTTATCAATTTCCCTAATGATTGTGTGATTGGTTTAGTACATTTCTGGGAGGTGTGTTGTAATGATTAGCATTCACATCTTCTAGTCCATGATCATCTATGCTGTGTGATTGGGTAAGTACATTTCTGGGAGGTATGTTTAATGATTTGCATTCACATCTTCTAGTCCATGATCATCTATGCTGCCGCCTTCAAAGCCAGGACCAAAGCTCGTGCCATTAAGGACAGCGCCAACCAGCCAGCCCAGAGTTTGCCAGAAGCAGTCATTAGTTAGACTTTAAGTCTGATTTCAAACATCATTTAGACAATTGCTTCAACTTGTTCTGGCATTTGTACTACAGCTTCTTCTTGGATCTCTCCCGTAAATCTCTAACCCAGTTGAGCACTAACATGGTCATTTTTTCTACTCTGTTGATCTATATTGTAGAGATCTCTTTTTCACAACTAATGTAACTGTCAGATATGGTTTATAACATCAAAAAAATCATGCAATAAAAAATAGTTGAAAATGTTTATGCATTTTAAATTTAATTTAGTTTTACTTTATATTGTTCAATTTTTAAGATAAGATTGCAATTTTTCATGTTTTTAAGTTTAAAAATTTATCTGTTAAGTTTTATATTAGTATTATTAGACACGCTTGATCCAAAGTTTGATGAACGGTGTCGAAACGCATCAGACTTTAATTTTTTATTATAAGCTTATAAGATTAATCCAGTAAAGTGAAGTAATGACATAGAAAGAAGCTGATCGATAGACCTTCTGTAGAAGTAAGCCAACTACAGATGGCAAAAAATTAACGATTTCCCATGCCCCCCGCCCCCACTGTTAACATTATGAGCCGCACGCCACTGTCGGCCGCCCAGTAAAACACTCTCTACAAGGTCTCACCCACAGGCCTTGTTTGACGAAGACATTATCAAGAATTGAACAATACAACTTTCATGATGAGTGCGAACCTACAAGGTAACAAGTACAAGAACAGTTGAAGATCTAATTTTTATTTTTTTAAATTTCCCGTTGATTTTCTCGTTCGACTTCCAATGAGTAGATCTAGATCTACTAATCTACTAGCTTAATATAAGTTATAACCGTGCTCCGCTACGGTAAAGAAATGGCGCATCGCTCTCACTGATGTCTGCCCTTTGTTTAAGCGCCGCATTGGTGTGGATATGCATATTCCCTCAGCGCATGGTAAAAAATTAAATGAGTCAATGCTCTCACTGACGTTCGCCCAGGTTTCCCAATGTGGAATACAACTGTATTATCAAGAAAACTAGCTTAGGTTCTTTAGCTCAAACTAGATGTCTGTTATTTAATGGATTAGAGACTAAAGGTAACAGACAATAACGACTGCTAACCCTTAAGTGAAGTCCTAAGTTTGTATCCCAGGCAAGATTATGAGAACACCAAACCAAAAGTTAGGTGGTGTAAGTAGTTTTTTAAAGTCACATGATCAATTAAATAATTTCAACTAGGATTACTTCTATCACTTGAAACCACTAGACCCTGGACCATTACAGTCACCCAAAGCTACTAAACCAAACAACACACGACCATTAATAATATCCAATAACTATCAAGAAAATTTAATATCCAATAACTATCAAGAAAAAAAACGACTGAAACAACTAGCCCAGGAAATAGTTGCCTCTTGGCTCCCAAGTCCTTGCAGGCCAACTACTGTTTGATGAGGGTCTAGGCATATTGGTGTGAACTTTCCAGTACTGCCTATAACACTGTTTTGATTAGGGCATCCATTACTATAACAATTTAATGGGGGGGGGGGGGTAAAATCTTAATTTTTTTATGTCTGAAAAAAAAATTCAAAACAAGAAACTAGCAACCACAATGTAGATACCGATATGGTTAAGATATTAGAGGAAAAAAAAAACACATCAGAAATGAATCCTCACAACAACAAAAAATTGTGAAAAAGAACTGGCATTGCAATATATATTTATTTTGTCCACAAGTTACCTCTCTTGTTTGAATTCATTATGATTGACAACTTTTGAAGCCATGGAAAATATGTATGTTAATAAACATGTTATGTATATATATATATAGCAAGGAATCAAAGGCAGCAGCCATCAATCACATGTATGATTTAACACAAGATATATTAACATGACATTTTAAAATAAATTATTCTAATAAAGAATTTCACTAATAAATATAATCATGTTTTTATATTAAAAGAAACCAAAAAAAAACAAGGGTAACTTTGACAGCAAAAAGTGAATGAAACAAAACAACTGTACAATACTGAGACAGTGTCAGCCTGTAAACAAGAGGTAGAGATTCCGTTACCATGACAACAGAGGAAGAGCACCACAGATACAAATAGTTAACTTTAAGCCCAGAACATGGCTGTATGGAGATTTGAGCAAGTGGGCCTAAAAATAGTTGTTGTGCAAGTAAGTAGCAATATATTTATATCAGGAACTTAAATAAAATTTAAAAAAATTATTTTTATCAATTGATGTATTAGTTTTTCATTTAATTTACAATTTGCATTTAATGAGAAAAAAAAGCCAGTCTAACACTTGGAGAGGTGACCTGAAGGATGACAAAAGGATGGAACCATGATGGATAAGCCTTTCAGTGGCTTTCCAGTTTGGTGGTTCACCTATGTAATGTCATTGTAATCCTGTGTACCATCCATCCAAGCAATAGTCACTTAACAAAGCAAGAATAAAACTATTTTTTAACTTCACTAAGAATACTAATCTGCTGCTTGTATATTTATCTTTCTAACATTCCTGTTACCTATTATTATTAAAGATATATAACTGATACACGACCAAACATCTTTGAATTCAAACAGAGAAAATAATGCTGTGACTACATAGGCTATCACCTGAAAGATAGTTTTCACAAAATAGCAGATTAGGAAATTGTTTAAAATAAAACATTTATTTTTAAGTATTCAAAACAAGTACATAATATAAATAAATAACATTATGCAAACCAAAAAAACAGTGTTATTAAAGTAATAAATTCTGTGTATAATCAATAAGCTACATTTTCGAAAGGTGATGTGTAGTCGTATATACATTACAAAATTAAATTATGACACACTTTATGGTTTACCTTGTACATAAAAACACTGTGCAAAATCAATCAACCTTCAGCATTTTATCAACAAATGATGAATAAAATGTGTATTACAATTTTGGAATGTCTAGATTTTATTTCCACATTTATTGAATGAATGGGAAGTGAATGATACAAATATACACAGGTGCTTGTCTAGAAATATCTTTTTTTTTTAAAATAAATCCATACTCTTGAGCAGGGGTCTCCAAACTTTTCAGTCCGAGGGCCGCATTAACTATCAAATTTCAGTTCGGGGGCCAGTTTCTTCCAGGCATGTCTTTGATTTTTCTGGGCAAACTTCCTCAGCCATCACCAACAAACGATTTTTCCTTGGACAAAAAGATCTCCGCGGGCCGGATGAGAGGACTTCGCGGGCCGCATCCGGCCCGCGGGCCGTAGTTTGGAGACCCCTGCTCTTGAGGAAAGAACCATGATCTTCAAGAAACAAGCGGGATGTTCACACAATGTTAAACATAGACAAGAATTTTGTGCACATCATCAACTGAAAGGATTTTAGTTACATTTGTAACAGAAGGTTGAGACAAACATTTGGTAACACATCACACATTGAAATGTCTTAAGTTACAATTACAGTATAGCAGCTTTATCAATGCTAACCAAAGTTAATTAACACATCACTGGTAAAATCTTTAAAATAATAAATGTATTCACACACTCAGTAATCCGGCCAATTATTCGCTCTATTTTCACTATGTTTTTGATGGTGTATAATATAGGTATACGCTGTTTCTCTAGCCATGGCATATGGTGGATTGAAGCCTCCATAGCTCTCCACTATTTTTATCTTGACATTTCATATGGATAATGATCAGACACCACCATTCTACTGACCTACTAGTTGTACTCAGTACATTGGGATACCTAACATATTGATCAACCACGCAATCCCCACAACAAGCAACAGCATTCATTTAGTCCACAAACTTCAGTGTTTACATAATAACAGCGCAATGTGAATTTCAAACAACGTAAGCAGAAAGACATGAACTCCACGAAGATAATTTATAATAAATTCAACAAGCCAACTGGATAAAATTAACATTTAAGTGCCCTGGTTTAAGATGTTCATTGTGCTGCCATAAAAATGGTTCACAGTCTGTGATTTTTGACCACTGAGACAGTCCTGTATCACCTTCAACACCCTGTCATATAAAGCTAGCATTGGTTCATAGTCTGTGATTTTTGACCACTGAGACAGTCCTGTATCAACTTCAACACCCTGTCATATAAAGCTAGCATTGGTTCATAGTCTGTGATTTTTGACCACTGAGACAGTCCTGTATCAACTTCAACACCCTGTCATATAAAGCTAGCATTGGTTCATAGTCTGTGATTTTTGACCACTGAGACAGTCCTGTATCAACTTCAACACCCTGTCATCCAAAGCTAGCATTGGTTCATAGTCTGTGATTTTTTACCACTGAGACAGTCCTGTATCAACTTCAACACCCTGTCATATAAAGCTAGCATTGGTTCATAGTCTGTGATTTTTGACCACTGAGACAGTCCTGTATCAACTTCAACACCCTGTTATCCAAAGCTAGCATTGGTTCATAGTCTGTGATTTTTGACCACTGAGACAGTCCTGTATCAACTTCAACACCCTGTCATATAAAGCTAGCATTGGTTCATAGTCTGTGATTTTTGACCACTGAGACAGTCCTGTATCAACTTCAACACCCTGTCATCCAAAGCTAGCATTGGTTCACAGTCTGTGATTTTTGACCACTGAGACAGTCCTGTATCAACTTCAACACCCTGTCGTCCAAAGCTAGCATTGGTTCATAGTCTGTGATTTTTGACCACTGAGACAGTCCTGTATCACCTTCAACACCCTGTCATATAAAGCTAGCATTGGTTCATAGTCTGTGATTTTTGACCACTGAGACAGTCCTGTATCAACTTCAACACCCTGTCATATAAAGCTAGCATTGGTTCATAGTCTGTGATTTTTGACCACTGAGACAGTCCTGTATCAACTTCAACACCCTGTCATATAAAGCTAGCATTGGTTCATAGTCTGTGATTTTTGACCACTGAGACAGTCCTGTATCAACTTCAACACCCTGTCATCCAAAGCTAGCATTGGTTCATAGTCTGTGATTTTTTACCACTGAGACAGTCCTGTATCAACTTCAACACCCTGTCATATAAAGCTAGCATTGGTTCATAGTCTGCGATTTTTGACCACTGAGACAGTCCTGTATCAACTTCAACACCCTGTCGTCCAAAGCTAGCATTGGTTCACAGTCTGTGATTTTTGACCACTGAGACAGTCCTGTATCAACTTCAACACCCTGTCGTCCAAAGCTAGCATTGGTTCATAGTCTGTGATTTTTGACCACTGAGACAGTCCTGTATCAACTTCAACACCCTGTCATCCAAAGCTAGAATTGGTTCATAGTCTGTGATTTTTGACCACTGAGACAGTCCTGTATCAACTTCAACACCCTGTCATCCAAAGCTAGCATTGGTTCATAGTCTGTGATTTTTGACCACTGAGACAGTCCTGTATCAACTTCAACACCCTGTCATCCAAAGCTAGCATTGGTTCATAGTCTGTGATTTTTGACCACTGAGACAGTCCTATATCACCTTCAACACCCTGTCATATAAAGCTAGCATTGGTTCATAGTCTGTGATTTTTGACCACTGAGACAGTCCTGTATCAACTTCAACACCCTGTCATATAAAGCTAGCATTGGTTCATAGTCTGCGATTTTTGACCACTGAGACAGTCCTGTATCAACTTCAACACCCTGTCATCCAAAGCTAGCATTGGTTCATAGTCTGTGATTTTTGACCACTGAGACAGTCCTATATCACCTTCAACACCCTGTCATATAAAGCTAGCATTGGTTCATAGTCTGTGATTTTTGACCACTGAGACAGTCCTGTATCAACTTCAACACCCTGTCGTCCAAAGCTAGCATTGGTTCATAGTCTGCTATTTTTGACCACTGAGACAGTCCTGTATCAACTTCAACACCCTGTCGTCCAAAGCTAGCATTGGTTCATAGTCTGTGATTTTTGACCACTGAGACAGTCCTGTATCAACTTCAACACCCTGTCGTCCAAAGCTAGCATTGGTTCATAGTCTGCGATTTTTGACCACTGAGACAGTCCTGTATCAACTTCAACACCCTGTCATCCAAAGCTAGCATTGGTTCATAGTCTGTGATTTTTGACCACTGAGACAGTCCTGTATCAACTTCAACACCCTGTCGTCCAAAGCTAGCATTGGTTCATAGTCTGCTATTTTTGACCACTGAGACAGTCCTGTATCAACTTCAACACCCTGTCGTCCAAAGCTAGCATTGGTTCATAGTCTGCTATTTTTGACCACTGAGACAGTCCTGTATCAACTTCAACACCCTGTCATCCAAAGCTAGAATTGGTTCATAGTCTGTGATTTTTGACCACTGAGACAGTCCTGTATCAACTTCAACACCCTGTCATCCAAAGCTAGCATTGGTTCATAGTCTGTGATTTTTGACCACTGAGACAGTCCTGTATCAACTTCAACACCCTGTCGTCCAAAGCTAGCATTGGTTCATAGTCTGTGATTTTTGACCACTGAGACAGTCCTATATCACCTTCAACACCCTGTCATATAAAGCTAGCATTGGTTCATAGTCTGCTATTTTTGACCACTGAGACAGTCCTGTATCAACTTCAACACCCTGTCATCCAAAGCTAACATTGGTTCATAGTCTGTGATTTTTTACCATTGCCAGTCCTGTCTCAATCACAAGTGTTTCCTTCATCCAATGGTTCACTTACGTTAAGCCACTGACCTTTGATAGAGTCTTATGAGAATGTTGATCTCCCATCATGCGATGTTTATAATCAGCTGTTTTTAACTTTTGATACAGTTTTATATCCTTGTCAGTCTCACATTATGCAATGCTACCATTCGTTTATAATCAGCTGTTTTTAACTTTTGATAGTTTTATATCCTTGTCAGTCTTCCATCATGCAATGCTACCATTCGTTTATAATCAGCTGTTTTTAACTTTTGTTACAGTTTTATATCCTTGTCAGTCTCCCATAATGTGATGCTACCATACGTTTATAATCAGCTGTTTTTAACTTTTGATACAGTTTTATATCCTTGTCAGTCTCACATTATGCAATGCTACCATTCGTTTATAATCAGCTGTTTTTAACTTTTGATAGTTTTATATCCTTGTCAGTCTTCCATCATGCAATGCTACCATTCGTTTATAATCAGCTGTTTTTAACTTTTGATACAGTTTTATATCCTTGTCAGTCTCACATTATGCAATGCTACCATACGTTTATAATCAGCTGTTTTTAACTTTTGATACAGTTTTATATCCTTGTCAGTCTCACATCATGCAATGCTACCATTCATTTATAATCAGCTGTTTTTAACTTTTGATACAGTTTTATATCCTTGTCAGTCTTCCATCATGCAATGCTACCATTCGTTTATAATCAGCTGTTTTTAACTTTTGATACAGTTTTATATCCTTGTCAGTCTCCCATGATGTGATGCTACCATACGTTTATAATCAGCAGTTTTTAACTTTTGATACAGTTTTATATCCTTGTCAGTCTCCCATCATGCAATGCCACCACAGTCACATCCCTTACATCCGTGGCTTGTGGGATGTGGTGGTATGGGTAGCCATTAGCCACAATAAATTTCTCTCTATGTCTCTCTTCAGCCCTTTTTTTCTTCTCCATTTTCTTTGTTTCCTTGATCTTCTTAGCAGACTGAAATAAAAAATATTAATTTACACAAAGAAAAATTGATGCAGGTACTGGTGAATTAATTAGTACAAAAGCTATAAAATTTTAATTAAGCTACTGTCTTGTGCCTAATCAAACAGTAATTTTTCAAAAATAATTTTTTTAAAAGCTAGGATACTGACCCCAACAAAAACAGTACATTAATAAGATTTTAATTGGATTCCCCTCCTCCCCACCCAGGTAACAGGGTGAACAATATATGACTCCATTGTCTGAGGGGTTATCCATAAAGGACATCACACTTTTTGGATGATTTTTACCTCTCCCCCTCTCATTTGTCACATGTCATCACAAAAAGCCAAACCCCACCCCCTTTTCCTAAAATTATGTCACACCCCACCCTACAACCCCCCTCAAAATTGCTGTTGAATTTTTTTTTTAAACATCGATATCTGTCATGTGATCAATTCCTATTACAGTTTTCTAAAATGCAAAATAATGGCTAAAACTCGTTTACTAACATTGCTTTTTTATAATGTAGAAGTGTGATGTCACTCCATCTGAACCTCCCCCC
Source organism: Physella acuta (assembly GCF_028476545.2). NCBI lineage: Eukaryota > Metazoa > Mollusca > Gastropoda > Physidae > Physella > Physella acuta. Next base: position 108,612 of record NW_026732765.1, read on the forward strand.
CCCCCCCTCATCACACACCGTCACAAAATTACAGACCTCCCCCCTACGAGTGTGACGTCATTTATGGACGACCCCTAATAGAACATTGCACATTGGAAATCTAAGCCCAATGCCGGGGTAGTAAGGTTTTGAGGGGCCAGATGTTGAAGGGTGGACAATGGAATCTATCTCAAGGGATAAAAGCAAAAGGGCAGATAACTAACAAAAACATGAGAGTGTGTACCTGTTGAACAGATATTACTTTAGGCCTGGCTCCACCGCCACGGTTACTGCTCAAAGATCCATACCCAGAACTGCCCCCAAAACTGTCCTCCCTAAAGTGCACTTTGTGACCTTTCCCATTGACCGAGCCGTTCTTCAGAGCACCGCCGCCCATGGTGCGTCCACTGTTGGAGTTGGGACTGCTGGACTCTGGGGTGTAAGAGTTGTAAATGCCACTGTCAGTGGTTGACGTCTGCTGCGAGGCCAGTGACGTCGTGTCATCTGAAAGAATGTTTTTAAATTAATTACGTCAGTTAATGATTGAAATCAGAAAAAAAGAAGATCAACACAATTTCCCCAAATAAAAACTTTCTTAAAGCAATATTTTAATCAATTAACTTGGTGTATAAAAGTAATGTTGATAACAGTTTTATTCCTAAGTCAGTGATGTAAAATAATGTTGATAACAGTTTTTAACTCCTAAGTCAGTGATCATTAGTTTGCAGCTCTGAACCTTCATGTGGCTCTTCCATTTAATAAATATGGCTCTACTCATTAAGCAAATTATATTTTTATACTGCAATGTTATAACAATTTCATGCATTGAATCTGATTAACTCTTTCAATATTTAAAGCAGCAACAATTTCTAAAATGTTTTTTTTTTTTGAGAAAATAAAAAAAGACATAAAATAGAACCATTCTACACAACATTGTATTTTACATGAATAACTTATGATGAGTTGCAAATTTGTTTTATAATGTTGCTAACAAAGAAACTGGCAAAAATAAACCGGGAGTGATCTCCCCTAAACTTTCTCAAATATTCTAATATAACACTACGGGGATGGCAACTCGGGATATAGACTTCTAGACATGATTTTTAATCCATTTTAAATACTCAATTTTTTTTAAAATAGAATATAATCTCGTAGAAAAAAGAAATGCACACCAAGTGAACGCTAAATAAAGGTGCATAATAGTGCGCAATATTATTAGTACTTTATAAATTTACATGCGTTTTTTGAGAACTCGAAAATAGCGTAAATAAGTATTTCCGGTCAACGGAAATTACTCAAAATTTGAAAGAAGGTAGAGAATTAGATCTTTTACTTACATATCAAATTTCATTTATCTATCTGAAATAGTACTCAAGTTATAGGCTTTTGAAAAATTCAAAGTAGAAAAAGTACCACTTCCGGTTATCGGAAATCGCTTAAAAGTTGATACGGATCTACGATTTTGATAAAATACTTATATATGAAATTTCATCAACCTAGCTGTAACGGTACTCAAGTTATCGTGTTTACACACGGACACACACACACACAGACATACGGACAAGATTGTAAAATTATGTTTTTCCGTATCAGTGAGATGTAAAACGTCGAGATTTGCAAAAATCTCGAATTTTTTTTTTTTGCACGATTACAAGACTTTCTCTATACTTCGTATATACGAGAAAGTAAAAAAAAATGATGCAATTGTCCTAATCCCAACTCAGAGAGTTAAACAAAGCTGAGTTTAGATCTAACAGTAAAGAGCAAACTGTTGTACTACCTTGCACAGAGCCATTACAGATCTCCAACTGTTGTAATAAATAAGCTATGGAAGCATCAACATCATAATCACACTCTAGTAGACTGTGGCGCACTTTCTCCATGTCCTGTTTCAATGGATGGTATCACATTAACAAGAGTAAACAGCAAAATATTATAGCAGGAAACAAATAAATATTTCTACAATAACAGTATTATTAAACAGCAAAACATTTCACATAAAAAGCAGAAAAATATTTTTAATTAGTGGGTGTATAGAATGAAGTGTTTCAAGTTGAAAACAATTTAACTTGACTAAATGTTTTTTTAAACATAAAAAACTAACAATAATTATTCATTGTTCGTTGACAAAATACTTTAGAGTAAAACATTTGACATTAAAAAAATATTTTTAAATAATTGAAAATTGTTTTTTAGACTAAAATATTAAGAATAAATTAGGAATTGTTCATTTGACATTGACAAAACAATGCTGTAAAATATCAAAATGGTTATTAAAGAAATATTCACGTATGCAATCAACAGTGTCACTGAGATAAAGACAAAGAGAAAACAACACTTACAGTACAGTTGGTGGCCAGTAGGACCTCAGTCTCAATGTCCTCCAGACCTCTCTTGGCACTGACATAACCTGCCCCAGACTCATGGCTGCTGTGTCTGTGGCCAGAGTCCTTTTTGTCGGCATATTCCTGGAGCAGACATAAGACAAATATACAGTCTCAACTTGGTTTTTTCACAGGTAAAACACAAATATACAGTCTCAACTTGGTTTTTTCACAGGTAAAACAGGTTGGAGTCTACTGATGACAGTGATAACATACACCTACACAGGTAAAACTGATTAGAAGCTAATGATGAGAGTGATAACATATACCTGTCACCTACACAGGTAAAACTGGTCAGAATCTACTAATGAAAGTGATAACATACCTGTAACCGTATGTGGGCTGGGGATTCTGTGTTGTCGTCCAGCTTGCGGACACTGCTGTAGTGGTCACCATTGTGGTATGCTATGTGGAGCTGGTGTGTTAGTTCACTGCTACCTGGGGGTCCTTGGATCTAAAACAAAAAAATAAGATAAACATTAATATGGATTACTTATATACTATACCATTAATACAGATTACTTGTATACAACTAATATGGATAACTTGTATACAATTATACAATAAGCAAATGTATAGGAAACATAAGTTGTAGGGCCAGTAGAGCTCTATAAATGTCGTAATTCATATAAAACATTTTTTGTCTATAAATAATGTCAACCTCCTAGAGGTGAGATGGGGGAGGGGGGGGGGATTTTGATCTTTTAAATGTGAGTTTAGGAAACTTTCGATACACACTTTTGCATTTTGAAAAGTAATTTTTTAAATTGACTTTCAGCAGTTATTTAGCATTTTTAAAGCTCTCTTGTAATTTGAAATAAAAGTTCAACAATGTAACTAAACTTAGGTGAATCTGATTTTTTGTGAGAATAATGATATAGGGGTGTTTTGTAAATTGACCAAAAAACAACTGACATTTATATTATGGACAACCCTTTATACATTGCTGTGAGTACTGTGGCGGTGCTGCCAAGTTAAAAATTTAAACAAGCCAAGTAACTATTACATTGTAACTCACCATCAAGGGTTTCCCATTCAACTGATGGATTATCACATTAACATTGTGGAGTTTGGCAAAGGCAACAATGGCATCATTGCCTGCGTGTGTGCCAAGTTTCTGCAAGTTTTTCACTGCAATAATTTCAAAACAATTTTACTTTTGGAATTTTAAAAATAATACATAAATATTTACTACAGTAGAGAATTCAACAAATCCATAAAATTATACTGACATAAGATGCAAACTTATTAATTACCATGATGGTATTTTTAATTAGTATCTCATTAAAGCATATGTAACATGGAACATACAGCTTGGAGAAAAACTATTTGTAGACTAATATTAATAGCCAATTAAGAATATTTTTATGAATGAGCTTGGTTATAACCTGTCTGCTTTAAAATTGTATATGTCCTGTGTGTCAGTATTCTATTTACTAAGTTTTTACAAGAACCTTGCAACTATAATACTATTTTTTTTTTATTTAAATTATTTATTGTGATATCAGTTTCTTTGAAGTCAGAAGAGAACAGCTGATTAGTGCAATAAAACTACTCCCCACCCCCTTCCCCGCATCCGTCTAGTCCCTACCATGTTCATCAAATGGCATGTCATCCTCAACAAACGGCTCAAAGTCTGTCCTGTGTGAGCGCATGAAGTTGACCACATCTGCTCTGTGACGGAAGTGATTTCTGCAATGACCTTCAAGCTGATCACCAAGGGCACGGAATAAACAGTTCCTAGAACATTAAAAAAAAAATTTTCAAGATGTAGTAACAGCATAGATAAAAAGCCATATAAAAAAGCTACAATACTGTATCCATCACATCTCAAAATCTAATTTAAATATATTTTAAACAAAAGGTGACATTTAAACACTAAAGCTGCTGTCGCTGACACAAAAACTGTTGACATTAATGATCCATCAAGAAGCTCTTGACAAACTAGCATACAATCATCTCAGCGAGATATGGACATTTAGGAGCCAACAATAAAAACTGGACAAAACCAGAGAAGACAAGTACAAATTTAGAAACATATAAAATGCCTGTTATAAAAACTAGTTCAATGAAATTAAAAAATAAAATATATGGGGGGAAAAGAAAATAGTTTTGTCAAAGAATCTGGGTTTTAAATTGCACGGACAAATGCATATTCTGGAATATGTATATTCTGTGGATTTTTGAGAAGCCATTTCAATGAGAGGTCTTTTTTTTATGACGTAAGGGGGTGGGCGTAAAAAATCGGTAAAAACAGAGTGACGTCCTTAATGGACTATCTGACTGCTGTTGTCAAATGGTCGGCTTTATTATTTATAACACTGTTATCCCCCCTCCTCATATATGGCAACAGTTTATAACAAAGTTGTGAAGCCCGCTCAAACACCACGTTCAGTATCATGATGTGTTTTGTTGGTGGGAGTGGTGAGTAGGCCTACACACAGGGAACTTGGGTTTTGACCACCTCTCAGTACAGTATTGACACAAACACGTGACATACTCGCGATTTTTTTTTGTTTCCCGCCAAGACTTAATTCACCTTCATTTCAAGTCTTAAACAACTAGGAAATCAATTTATTAAAAATAGAAATATTCGTTCAATTAAAAACACCATAGAAAATGTCGACGATTTATATTACCCTAGCACGACTGGTCTTTCCGGTTGGGCGACACCTACCGTCTATATGCTGGCAACAGCAATATGTCAGTTACATTTTATTAATACGTTTTTCTTAACTCAGCTTCGCGTTTGTGGATGGATTTGTTTGTTGTTAAAATTGACATCGAAAATTAGCCCACTTCTGATTGCTCTAGAGATCTGAAATTTGGCATACAGGCTACTTTCGCCTAACAATTTCAGATGCAATCATAAAAACTAGCAATTAGAGACCGTAATTAGCTTAATTTAATTACGCCCCAAGGACCATAAAATTGAGGACATGATTTCTAAAGATACCGACAAGACTGGAGGCCTATTGACACAGTTACTTCAGCCCCAATCGATGTGAGCGCGCTGGCCGTGATCGTATAGTGGTTAGTACTTCGCGTTGTGGCCGCGACAACCCAGGTTCGAATCCTGGTCGCTCAATATTTTTAGTCCGTGTATTTATAAACACTTAGTCAATTCATACTTAATCAAGTCATTAGATAAAGTAGAAAATAAACTATATAAAAAACTTTTTTTAAAACCACGTTTTTCATGTGTAGCAACGGACTAAAAAGGAGAAAATAAAATACTTAAAAAAACGTTTTAAAAAACCACGTTTTTCTTGTGGACTAAAAAGTAGAAAATAAATTTTTCTTTTGTGCTTCCTCGAGCTGTGCAGGTTCTTGTGATGACTGACAAAAAACGTGGGTCGGGCAGATGGGTCGGGAAATTTGATAGTGAACATACCCACGTTTTTTGTCAGTCATCACAAGAACCTGCACAGCTCGAGGAAGCACAAAAGAAAAATTTATTTTCTACTTTTTAGTCCACAAGAAAAACGTGGTTTTTTTAAAAAGTTTTTTTTTAGTATTTTATTTATAATTATCTTTCTGTTGACTCTCCATGAAGCATCATTCATTCACAACAGGACAACAACAGGACAACACGTGAACTGCGCCATGGGAAAGTTGGTCCATGTGACATCATTCATCCACAACATACAACAACAGGACAACACGTGAACTGCGCCATGGGAAAGTTGGTCCATGTGACATCATTCATCCACAACATACAACAACAGGACAACACGTGAACTGCGCCATGGGAAAGTTGGTCCATGTGACATCATTCATCCACAACATACAACAACAGGACAACACGTGAACTGCGCCATGGGAAAGTTGGTCCATGTGACATCATTCATCCACAACATACAACAACAGGACAAACACGTGAACTGCGCCATGGGAAAGTCGGGTAACTCGTCCAGTTTGGCGTTGTGAGGGTTTCTGTAATCTGTCGTAAGTTCTCAGCCTCACAAACCAAAGACGCGCAACAAACGAAACTGTTACTCATCTCCGACGCAAATCTTAGGGCTATTTCTTGTACCTCAGCATGACAAAATCTACGCGGCTTCTAACCCCAGCCCTGACCCTGTAACCCTGACCCTGTAACCCTGACCCTGTAACCCTAACCCTGTAACCCTGACCCTGTAACCCTGACCCTGTAACCCTAACCCTGTAACCCTGACCCTGTAACCCTAACCCTGTAACCCTAACCCTGTAACCCTAGTCCTGTAACCCTGCCCTGTAACCCTGACCCTGTAACCCTAACCACGGCTTGAACTGCAACACCGAATTTAAAAAATGTTCTGCTGGCATATCGGCCATCTAACCATCTCATCTAACCTCGCCGTGCCACCAGCCCCCATCAAACCATCAAACTCTACTGGACCAAAGAGCGCGAGGAACCCTTGGAGCGCCACCCAGCCACATACCGAAGTCCGAGCGCAAACACAGCAAAGAGCAGACAACATTATGTTTATGTGAGTGACGGCCATCTCCGAGTGTACCTGCGTGACGTCACGGCCAGACCGTGACAGGTTTTCTAATTAAGCCAGTCCACACAGCAGTGATTCAATGTTTGTACATTCTTACCCCCCCCCCCCCCCCCACACACACACACAACTAGCTCGTGACATCACGAGACAAAGGCTTGATGGGTGGGGGAAGTGTGTGGAGTGGGGGGGGGAGGGGTGATGAGTATGACCAGCACAGAAACAGAAGCAAGACATATCTCCATAAACATGCACAACTGCGTGGTTTATTATAGGCGTAGTTAAATATCAAAATGCGACCAGCCATGTTATGAATTCAGGTGGTGATACGTGATGCACGTGTTCTATGCTTTTCAAGTATAATACGAATGTTCGATATTCTTGGTATATCGCCCGCGATTGTTCTGTTTTCTTGATATATAACTTCGTTTTTGTTATTTTTTAACTGTCCAATGTGGCCGGGGGGGGGGGGGGGGGGGGGGGCGTTTCCATAGACGAAATTTCAGCCGTAGAACGTATCAAAGACTAATTAATGCGTGTTGTACTGTATTTATGCACTGTGTGGTCGACTGGTAGAGCAGATGATTACTGGCACCGAATTCTCCTGAGTACATCCAGCTCTAAGAGGTATCATGACACTATCACTGTGCAGACTTTTTCAAATACCAAGGTCACAAAAAAAAAATACTGAACTCTTATCACCAGCCATATGAATCGGCTGAATGAGTAGTTTATGATTCACGTTCGGTTAGGCTGTAGACAAAACATTGGAGGGGGGAGGTAGTTGTTTAACAGTCAATCTTGCTATGCGCGTGGGTAATTGAATGGATACAAATCTAAAACTAGCCTCCCACGTCCCCTCTACACTGTGAATCAAGTCGATTTGTAAACACATATTAGTCTTGAGAAATCTCAGCACCGCCCACACAATATATTCCGTACGTCTAACTTAAATAGAATTCTAATCAACAACACAGCCAACGCCGAAAAAATAAACCAGCAAACAAAATAAATAAAAATATGAATAATGCCGACACAATGAATCTTCTAATAGCCTGCAGTAGAAAAAAAAGTGATCCCATCAGTCAGTGTCTCATTAAGCCTGAGAGCCCAATTTGTCACCCGTTTAATCAGGCCATTAATAATGTCTTGCAGTGCAGACAGACGGGGACAGCCTATATGTTATCATGCGGTTAGTGGGTGTCGTTCATCGAGTATATCACCAATGGACTACCCAATATCTCTTCTAAATGACTATCAGGTTCAAATTTCCTGGACTCCTAAGTACCACAAAACAGACCAAATCCACTATTTTCTAATTACTAAACACAGTTCAAGGGAACAGCATGGTCGGATGGTAGAGCTAACGACTGCTAACCCGGGCTGGAACTTGTAGCACGCCCCATTGACTCCACTCCGCTCTGATGAATACCTGACTCACGTTAGGGAAACAAATCGGCTGTGAAGAGTGCTGACCACACTATGCCTAGGTCATATGCACAGATGAACTCTTTCATCTGCCCCATGTGTTTTGGGCACGAAAAGATGATGATGACGAATCAATCTTCTTAAGCTTACTACCACCCAACCAGGTAAACATAGACAACAACAAACCAGACTACATAAGAACCGATACCAACAAGACCGCCACTCATGTGACGATGTAACTAACCAACCCAACCCTGCAGGGCCTACAATGCCACCCAGGCCTAGAAAAGGAAATCTCTCACACACAGCTGATCTCTGCAGGGCGGGCGTGACGCCCATGCCAATAGGGGACCACACATGGACGCCAACGTACAACACTGGGTTAACACGGGCACGTCACTATTGGCACAGCTTAAGAGGGGCATCTAAACGTTACGTGCGTGATGGCGGGGGGGGGGGGGGGGGCACAGCTTATGGGGGTCATCTACACGTTACGTGCGTGATGGGGGGGGGGGCACAGCTTATGGGGGTCATCTACACGTTACGTGCGTGATGGGGGGGGGGGCACAGCTTATGGGGGTCATCTACACGTTACGTGCGTGATGGGGGGGGGGGGGCACAGCTTATGGGGGTCATCTACACGTTACGTGCGTGATGGGGGGCACAGCTTATGGGGGTCATCTACACGTTACGTGCGTGATGGGGGGCACAGCTTATGGGGGTCATCTAAACGTTACGTGCGTGCCTGGGGGGGGGGGGGGGACTCATGCCATTCTACCATTGATGGGGACAGGCAGTCCTTACAAACCTTAATTTCATTAAAACATTAGGTGTATGTATATGGGTGTGTGTGTGGGGGGGGGGGGGGGTACTCACGTATTTGGAACTTTAGGTGGGGATCGGCTATGGACCGAATGCTCGCTTTCTGTGGTTTTCACTATAAAACATTTGACTGTGTGACCATTATAAAGCAAGGTAAAAAAAAAATTAACACGTAGTTCAAACGGAGGTTACGATTGGCTAAGAAATGAGACCGATCTCTGAATACTCCTCTATTAGCACGTAGCGTACAAGCGTATATTTGGACTAGCGTATGAATGGCAAATTTCAATACAGCGGAGGTCAAGTTTTTTTTAGAGCCCCATTCACTCGGTCTTCTCGCTGGTGCGCGTGTTTAAGTTGGCCGTGGGTCAGGTTTTTTTTTCAACATTGACACAACGGTCACAAGGTCGTTAGTCACCCCGGGTCGTGACGTGGTGGTCACGTGGTGGTCACGTCAGTTTTAGCTAGTGGTGTGGGGAATCCCTTAAGGTTCAAAAAAATGGCCGCTGGTCTAGAACTCAGAAGTGATGTAAGTGTAGCTTACGTATGTAAGTCAGACACGGCATACTACATAGGACGGACTGGTAATCCCATACATGAAGAAGTTAGTGATACGGAAATTTATCGACTGAAACGTGGCTTCGGCAAAGTCGAATGAGTAAATATAAAGGAATTAGCCAGTTGGATCAAGATTTCTGCATGTTTTTTATTCGTCTGACATAATGTACAGGCGCTTTTGATCATAAGCCATAAAAGCACTACACACTCAAAACACTACATACAAAAACACAAAATGTAATAGCGGGGGGGGGGGGGGGTGATGGGAAGTATTAATTGTAGGTGCGTGTTGTGGGAAAGATCTCGAGAAAGAAAACTGTAGGTAGTGGGGTTCTATGGGAAAGATAACGAAAGTTTTCTCATAAAATAACTTCAATTGTGCGGTGAAATTTCATCGCCAAAAAAACTTCTTTAGAAACTTAATGCGCTGTAATGCCAAGCATTCGAGTGGTACTCTTGTTGATACAGCAGAACACCCATCTCACATGGACACACAAAATGACAGCTGTCCAAACTTATGCTACAGGCGACCATGTACTTGTGTAGCAGTCTACGCCTTTATTTTCAAAGTTAAATGACATTTAAAAAAAAACAACTAATACTCATGTTCTCAAAATCGTCAATGTGTTTAATAGAGGATATTTTCAGTCTCATAGTATACCATCTACAAATGTGTTTGTGACTGTAACAAAAACAACGCATGAGAACCTCTCACAAGATGAATCTATAAATAGAAATCTCATACCAGTTTTGACAGTTATTTCTCATCCGTTCTTCACCGACTTGCAGCACAACATTCTTGATTTTGAGTGTACATAGAAACATAAGTTTGTATAGAATGGGGGTAGGTCGCCGCCCCCCAACCCCACGACAAGCACGTCAATAAACGAAACATGAAGCGTACTGTGCCGTGAATAAAACCACGTATTACATGTGAAGCTATACAGAGAAGAAGAAAAAAAACGTTTTACAGACTGTTTACAGAGTCTAAAAGCGGGCATGTTGTCAGACTAGTCTATTAATAAAGTGGAATCAGCACTGGATGTGAATTGTATAGAGAGCCCCTTTAGGCTAAAGCCAGCTCGCCTAAACGTCACCCACTCCTTATGCTCCGTGCTTCTCATGTTTACATTTCTCCTATTATGTCGTTTGTTTTTCATTTCAAATTTTTAAAATGTTCTTTCTTATACCTGGGAGTGAACATACAACTACTGAAAAATAAAACTATTACCCTGGATCGACAATCCCCCTCCCCCCTCCACTTCTGCATAAATTGAAGACCTTAAGGTTCAAATAAAACGTAAACTTCACAAATAACAACAAGAAACACAACTGATGAAGTGCGATCTTAGCTGTTCACCAGAGCAAAAATACTCATATTTGGGTTCCCTCAATAACTTCGTTAGCTGGTACTAATGTCATCAAATGTCACAGTCTGTAGAAAATGACTGGGTCTTTAGCTACCAGATCTGAAGTCAGAAGCTTGACAATATTTCTGAGACTTTAGCTCCAAGAATTAGTGTTAGGAACTTGACGAAGAACAAAGGGGATCAGATATAGAGAACACTTTTTTTTTAAAACACGACATTACAAGGACGTGAAATTCAATAATAACTTCTACAATTATTCCCCCCCCCCCCCCCCCACCGGCATTGAACAAAAGTTTCCATTAAGGAGAATGTTGTAAATAAAGCAGCAATTAATAAAATACAGTGTGAGACAGTGTCACACAGGTGACGGATGGCTGTCATGCATGTCAATGTTTTACTGCCAATTTGAGCTGTACTGTGTATAGGCAGTGGACAAGTCGGTACAAGGGGATTAAGTTGTTTGCTACAGCTCGTATGACCGTAAGGATATCTGAATCTATGTGCTATTAATAAACCTAGACGCTTTCCTAACATAGTCCTAAACTTATACCCAAATTATAAAACAGTATTATGATTTAAAATATCCTTATCTACGAAACAGCTCAGATCCCAAACTCAAAGATAACCCTAATCCTAATCACAGACCTTGTTCGACGGATCCTTATCTACAACAACAAATTTCCAAATAAGTAAGTAACGCTAATGTAGCTAATTAAGATTCAATTTAACTTTTACGGTAGTGTTGGAATTGAGAACCACTGCAGCTGATCTAACTGCAATTATGGCTACGGTTCACATACCTGATATTTTGTTTCACAGACGCGCTCAGACGAAGCGACAAATCTTCTTATAAATTCTTTTGAAAAAGTGTGGGGTAGGGCCGTGTGGGGTAGGAGCCGTGTGCGGTAAGGTCAGTGTGAGGGTAGTGGCAGTGTGTGGTGTAGGGTCGGGTAAGATCGTGGAACATCGCCTTATTATGCGAGCATCAAAGACCAACCAGGGCAAGTGAATGTATTGAAAAAGCGGGCACCGCATTGTGAAATGGCATTTCTCTGACGCGGTAGAACGCATCCGAACAAGCCATTTATGTCGCTTTTAACATCTCTCCAACCGGTTGCATGGGCGCCTTAGTGCCTGTCAATAGATCGCTATTCATTCAACCATTTCTCAAAGAGTTGAACAAGAAAGGAGGGGGGGGGGGGTGAATAAAAATTGTCTTGGAGGAATCAATAAAGCTTGCGGTGGGTATTGGAAGCCATGGTGTGTGTACATAGACCATACTCACTGACTCGAGGTCTAGCTATGTAAACAGACAGCCTTAGTTGTCTCTTTGGTATTTTAGCTGTATCTGTAAAATCTTTCAGTGGTATATGTAACATGTTGTAGCGGTATCTGTACATCGGTACATATCTTGCTGGTATCTGTAGCCTCGTTTAGCAGTCTCTGTGGGTTATTTTGGTGGTATCTGTAACTTCTTAGCTGCTCTTTATACCATCATTGATGTCTAAAATTCTAGAGCTATCTCTAATGCTTTCTGTAACAACTGTAGTGGTTTGTGTAACATCTCAAGTGCTATACGTAACTTCTTGGGCATCGTAGTAAATCCCTTAGTGTTATCTGTAACATCTTCATAGGTAGGCGCACAACATCTTTAGCAATACGTAGCCAATCCCCGGCGCTACCTGTAACATCTTGGTGAGCGACCAAAGATGAAACGAAGACACGCTACACCGACACAACACAACAAGAAATACGGTGTTAACTCTAGCCTAGATCTCGCTATCAACATCACCAAAGCCTACAAGTTACACCAGCGACCCGTCGTTTACAACTTAGGTACCAAACAATGAAGACGACAATTTGCAATAGGTCGGGAGAGACACGAGTCGTGAAGCTTTTCGTGGATCTAGTCTGTCGTGTACTAGTCATCTTCCTACACAATCGTTGTGAAGTTGATTACAGTCAGTACTGTATAAGGCAGGGCAGGATTAACAAGCCGGTGCTAACAGCATCAAGGGAAGAGTGTGAGGGGGTATCACCACATGAAAAATTATGCAGTTCATGTTTTTTCGGTATTCAATATAATAAAATTAGCTAAAGCTTCAACTCCAGTAACAATGAGGCAATGCCAATGGATTTTTTACATAACAGAAATGTTGCACCAGATATGAAAATATAAATTATCTTGCTTTGTTAATGAAGATTTCTTTTAATTACCTAGTAAAATAGAATGTGTTAAGTGGAATTCTTTTTTTCCCCTGACGTTTGTTAATCTTTTAAACGGTTGTTTTTATTTTTTAAATCCGCCCACATGAGCAAAAAACACATCTTATAGATGCGGGAATCATTTTGTACGTTAGCTTTTAGGTTGCAAGAATGTATAAATAATGCATTTATTGAACACATAATTTTCTAAAAGAGTCATATTTCTTATATGATTGTATGAGTCAAAGTAGCTCAAGTCTGTGGGATCCCTGAGACCGCCCAGCTCCGATGGGTAACTGACACATGTTTGGGAAACAAAGGCGGCTGGGCATAGAACTGATCACACTATCCCTCATATGACAAAGTCACTGAAACCGATGAACTCTACTTCATCTGCCCGATGTGCCTTCATCACGGACGGGAAAATATGTCTACACCACCTTCTCGAAAACCGGTAACAAGCAGACCTGACGATAACCATCTCGCGGAGTCAACAAATCTCTAATCCAGCTTCATCTCTGGGCTTTCAACGAGGACATTACGCTATGGTTAAGTGTCATAAATCTACGCTTAACCTGCGACCGACCGGTGGAGTCTTCGACCATTATACAAAGGTAGTCTAAGCGCTCGATTTGGTCAAGTCAAACGTGCTAGCACTAGAGGGGGGGGGGGGGGGCTATGTACGGTTTTGATATGGGCCAGAAGAAATAACACACTTCATCACAATCCATGAGAAAAGTTAGTATAACAGAGATGGAGGTCACCCTTGTATTAAGTAACATGTATAATCACACACACACACATACATAAACTTTTCTGACCCTTTGTGTGCATGTATTATCTTTGACAACAAAGAAACAGATTGTGACCAAACAAACACTGTGATCTTTGTTTCCACACGATAGCCACTAATCAATCCACATAGGTCATTAATACACGACCGATACCACAGCGATTAACCCGATAAAATCGATCACCATCGATTTCCTGATCAGATCCGCGATCGATAATTGTGTCAGTAAGCCCAGTTTAAAGGGAGAGTATCACTTCTTAAACTTAAAAATGTCTTTTCTACTCTACTTATCAATCTCAGTGTTTATATTTTAAACACTATCATGTGAGGTAAAACAATTAAGTTCAATAATAACTCAACCCTTTTCAAGTTAAAACAACTACTAAAAGTGTCGCCTGCATAAACCATAGCTTTTCTCGTAACAAAACAATCATGGCATGTTATACAGATGTGTTTATAGTGTAAACGAACATGGAACTGATCTCTGATTTCAAACGTTTCTGAACTATCACATCCTCATCGTTATGTGGACCCTTGTTGAGCATAGTGAAATAGCCGCACCTCTCCATCAGACTTGGTTTACGGTAACTCCCCCAAGTGGGTCCATGGTGAGCTGTTTACGACACTACAATGTCAGACACAAGTCACGTAGATTTTCACACAATTACCACCGAGGCGCTCCACTTCTGTGTTTACTAATACAAAGTATAAACCTACTACATCTGCATTCATTGACACAAAGTGAGAATCTACTAGATCTACATCAGTATTTATTGACACAAACGTACAACCTACTACATCTGTATTCATGGACACAAACCGTATTCACTGACACAAAGTAAGAACTTATTAACCCATGCACGACCATGACCTTGGTTTTAAGTTCGGGAAGAAACAAGGATACTGCCTCTCGGATATAAAAGGAAAATCACACGTTCTTAATTTACATTTCCGGAAGTTTAAACATGTAAAATCACATGTTTAAACTTCCGTCAACGCGCGGTTGACTAGGATTACGGAAAATTAAAGTAAACATGCACCCTTCAGTGGGGCTATTTTTAGTTCTTGTAAATACAAGGGAGACGGCAACAAGGTGCGAGCAACCATAATATTTGCACACCAAGGTGTAATGTCGGGCCACCAACGCCACCTGGAGATAGTTACGACAACAGTGACGTAGTCGCACCCGACACGAGCATTCGCTAATGGCATGGTCAGTTAAAAACTGGATATTCAGCACATTGAATGGCTAAAAGATGGCTCATAAAAATACAGCTTATTTTTTTTTATGTTCAAGATTTATTGGTGCATTTTACTCAGCAATACTTTTTTGTTAACTTTTTAAATACAGTATAATTTCATTCATTATACATCTACCCCAAATCTAAACTTAAGGTCCAGTGTCATTGTCAGCATTACCAGATACAGGCCTTTGGACGGGGCTTCAATGTTCTAACGTTACCGAGCCTTTCATGGCAGCCCACAGTAGTTCTTCCAGGTACTACTACGGCCCAGTACACCACGGTAGGACGGATGGGGATACGACATGTATAATAACATTCGCAAATTTCGCTTCTTCAAACTGAGCCCAATGCTGAATGAAGTAATAAAAAATAATCAAAGTTCAAACTCACCCATCGGCAGGTATGTCCCGCAGTTGTAGCCCCATTTTCTGGAGCTGTATCCTAAAGGACGGGAAGTTCTCGTCGTCTGCCAGATAAGACTCCAGCTTCCTCTCCTTCCTGTAGGCCTCCCTCATGGCTCGCTCCTCGCGCTTGTGAGGGGCGGGCTCCACCCCATTGTCATTGGGCTGTCCGATGTTGCGGGTCATCGTGCCGCGATAGAAACTTCCACCACCGGAGAAACTCCTCCGCATGTTAATCCATTCAGCGGGTTAAACCAAAGCGGACGACAGCAGTGGTACCACTTGCACCTGGCGTGGGTATTGCACCTGTGTGGCACCACAAGACAGGGATTTCAGTGCTCACTCGAGTCTAGAACCTCAAATATTTTGACCAGATTTTCAGGAAAAAAAATTTTCTGGAGAAAAACATATAAACTAGTATAAATAACATAAAGATACATTTTTATTCTACGATAAAAGACTATCTTTGCATGTTTATATCTATCTCTAGCATATGCTAAATTTGTCATTGAGAACGCCAGAAAGCACCGATTCTATTGACCACTGGCCGCAAGCTACAGTTCCTGGGAACGTGACCACGCCAGCATCACAAAGGCCCCCAATGCAACACCAAACGTGACAATAACAGCCCCCAATGCAACACCAAACGTGACCACACCAACAGAAAAAATCAGCGCGTGCAACAAATGGCGCGAAAAATTGCGCCAATATAATCAATGTTAACAAACAAGTAATGGATACGCATGTGATCTATTATTCAACACACCAGTACAGGATCAACACAGCGTGCACATTGTTTCTGGCATTTTAAATTATTATATGATTGTGTGGCATTGATCAGCTTCAACAGTAGAGCTACTGAAGACACCAGACTTAACACGTGATACACATTCATACAAATAACGCGCAATTTTAGCTACGTTGTTATTCTAGAAAACAACGCAATCATACAAATAACGCTCACTTTGACGGACGTTGTTGATCTAGAAAACAAAACATTCATACAAATAACGCACACTTTGACGTACGTTGTTGTTCTAGAAAACAAAACATTCATACAAATAACGCACACTTTGAAGTACGTTGTTGTTCTAGAAAACAACGCAATCGTACAAAAAACGCGCAGTTTAACGTACGTTGTTATATTAGAAAACAACACCTTCCTATATTATAGCGCACATTGCGGTACACTGTTATCCTAAAAAAACATAGGCCTATGCAAAAGGTCCACACTATGTGCTACATTGTTACTCTAAACATGTCAGTAGTGTTAAGCTAAAAAAAAATTTCGATAAAAAAAACCCCACACTAAACAGAAAACCCCATTTTAAGATGTAGCCGCTAGACGGGTTTATTTCCAGAGACTAAAGAATTCAACAGCCTTAAGAATAAGCTCAACAAAACACTTCACGAAACTGAAAGCGTTACATTTACTTATTCAGCGTTAAATATAGAGTCGTCTGGTATAGGCAGTGTCATAAGATCTGTTGGTCGCTGTGAGGGGAGGGGTATTGCAAGAACTACACCCCGGGAATAGCCAGACTCAAGTCCGACGTTTGATGCTTTACCCAGGGGGAAGGGGTTTAGACAACCAAGAACATAAGCAAGCACGTCCTAACCGACACTCTCCCCCACCCCCACACACACACCCCGCCAACATAATGAAAATTAATGAAGCCCCGCACATCTATACATTCAGATTGACGAGTTGGAGGGCTGTTAGCACCAGGTTCTGGTCGATGGTGCCAGATCAGGGCATTAGAGAGTCTAAATACACAAGTACCACTTCAGACCGAAAGTCAATAAGGACGGGTGAAGTAGAGTATCTGTCTACAAAATCAACGACCGGAAAGATTTAAACTGGGTGCTCTGGCTCTCTCCTCTGGTTGAGACTTCAGTCGTTCCAAGGAAAAGCGGACAGTGTTTCTTATAGACATCTCGAACGAAATGGGAATTTATATAGAATATACATACTGCTAACAGAGTCCGCCCCCTATAATTTCAAGTGAAACCCCCTCCCCCTCCACACGAAAATAGTCAGGAAGAAACACTGAAAGAGGGGAAGTAATCACGACTGGACACGGTGCTGACCGCAACACACGATCAATTGATATACCAAGCTCTCGTACACAGAGGAACACTACACACACGATCAATGACCAATGTACTATCTACGAACTTAACAAAATAAACAGATGCGTGAAAAGATGCAGAGCTACAATGTTGTTACACAAGAGCGCTAACATTTACAGCTCTCCCCACACAGGTTTCATAAGCAGCACATTGTGTCCCAAATTTATAACCTCGAGCGATGGGTGGGTAAAAATTTCAGAGTTATGACTAAGCGTCTAAGACAGGGGACATTAGAAGCTTGTATTAAATCCTTATGTATCCATGCACGCACCACTACAATAAAACCCTATGCTTTGTTGTGCTCGATCAATATTTACATTATATTACTTGCAGCCTTTATTGATGATTCCGAACATACAATATCTGAGGGTACAGCCTGCAGTTGTGATAGATTTTTGCCCTAAATCACCACTCAAATTGCATTTTGCAACATACACGTTCACAACAAATCAGCAATATTTTTATGTATACGTCATTCTCTAAGTAAACACATTTAGAGAGAAAACAATAATAATACAATTGTGTAGCATTAAAAATTCTGTTAGATATTCTGTAAGTTAATTGGGGGTAGAGGGTGTTGGTAGGGGTAGAAGGTGTTGGTGGGGTGAGAAGTTGTTGAAAGACACCCTAACTAATAACACACAATTTGAATAGTAAGTAATCACAATATTGATAGTAAGGCAAAGAGTTTTACACTGTCAACTTACACCTATAATAATCCATTTTTAAAAACAAGGTTAACATAAATATATTTTTTTCTAACCATAAATCCACATACGCCCACAGCTTTTATGATATGAAACCAACAGGACTGACACTGCAAGATTACATGCGTATAGAAAGTTATTTTAGAAATAAAAGCAAACACCCAGATAAGATGTTTGTGTGAAAAAAGAAAACAACTCTGCATTAGAGGTTATAATCAAGTCAAGAAAAATTCACCCCAGGTTTACTCTGGTCTGGCCACATTCCACAGCCAACTAAATGTAACTAGCTCCTGATACAGAATGCTGAACGATGATAGAACATACTGTAGCCTACAGCTACTTACTTGTTTGCACTGAAGTTATCAGGGGGAACAGACCGTTTAAAAATAAATGAACTGATATAAAGTCTACTCTTCTGAACACCCTTATCCAACCTACCTTACTACTTGTAAAGCACTTCAACGCTCATAAATATTCAAAAGGTAGTTGAATTAGAAAAAATTCACAGAAGGAATGCACACACACACACAGATACCAGAAATTGCAAGCTACTCTAAAAAGACATCTTAAACTTTTGACAAAACAAAAAACTAATAATATTCAAATGCATGCTAATTATAAAGCTGAAGCACAACTAAGATTAAAAAAAAACATTAGCTGTCAAACTCTGCACTCAGTATAAAAAAATACATTTACAACCAGTAATTGTATGCTTACCATATAACTTATTATGTGCATTGAATTTAATAAGCCACAGGTGCATGAATGAATGCAACCACACTTCAGGATTATTCAACAAACTATGCAACACACAGAGCCTATATAGCTTCTGTAAGCATGTTTCATTGGGGCCTAAATATTTGGCAGCACACACTGTTACTAATAAAAGCAAAATTTCAAATAACCATTACCCTAGGATATATTTGAATAGAGCTGTGAATGGACTTCTACCACAAGACCTAAATACCCACTCAACCATTCTTTTGCTTATGCTCTTCACTATACATACAAAACACTTGAAGTGCATTCCTTTTCAAATTTATTCCAGCGCCAAATACTTGTAGCCTACAATATTCTTTAACTGTGAGGTATTTTTATAAAAGGTGATAGAAAACACATCATAATTAAATTGTTTGTTGAAGGAAATAAACAACCATACTTATTAAATTTTGAAGGCCCTGAGAGTTTGTAAGAAAATGTACTGTAAGTAAATGTACAACATATGTATTATGAATAATTTATGAATGAAAACACAGTGTTTTTTTCAGACATCTTTGCATAGTGCACATCCACCCCCACCCCACTTAGATCTATTAACAGTAAAATATATAATTCAACTTAAACCAGTGTCCGTCCCATCTCCCATAAGTTTAAACTAAGTGCCCAGTGTTGGAGAAAACTGCCCTAATGATATTGTTAATATATAAATCTAATCCTGCAGATTTATATTTGGCACAGGCACACCCCTGGAATGAGACAATACTGAAGTTGTACTGTGGCTCATACCACAAAGATTATCCAAAACAAGAAGAAGGTGGGTGTAATGAGGAGGATGGCATTCTTCAAATGGACCACAAAATGTGTCCCTTGTTACTATAGCTAGTGTCACCTGTGCTCTCATTGTCACTTTATGGCTAAGGAGAAGTTAGTTGTAACCCCCTCCCCCACAACCATTTCCTTACCTGGCCACATCACTGAAAAAAAGACTGATCTCAATACCATTTCTATTGTGGAATTACAAACATTTTTTTTTTAAATACCAAACTTGAAAATAGTGTAACCTATACTATTACTATAGTTCATTAATATAGAGCCTATTTAAGTTGTATGATCCTACTGAGTGATAAGCCTACACTTAACATCATGCATGCTGCATAGAAAAGATAGTTTAGGGTGCCCAAATCAAACTTTTTTTGTTAAGCATACCTTTTTTTTAATATTAAATAATATTAAAGTACTAGTGCCTACTAATTAGTTAGGGTATTATAATAATATTATTAGTTTAGTAGGAGCCTACATTTAGGCCTATATAAAATTAAATATTAGGCCTATTGCCTATTTGGCCCTACTATTATTAGCCTACTATTAATTATTAATAGTAGGCCAATTACTAAATTAGGCCTATTTATTTATTATATTAGGCCCTAGATCTATATTTATTAGAGAGTCTAGCTAGATAGTAGATGTTTTTCCTACCTCAACTTTGAACTTTCATTAAAATTTGAACATCTAATTCTAAGATCTTGAGTTCTAGCATTAGAACTTCAGTAAAAATCTTAACAAAATTTATTCCAAATTCAATGTTCCAGGAATAAGTAGTTTAGTCAATAACACAGTCTTTGGTTGAATCTATTTAAAAAAGGCAATACAATTAATAATTAGGCCTATTATAAAATGAATAAATAAATTAAAATTATAATATAAACTATTATAAACGAATAGGGCATTGAATAGGGCATAAAAATAATTAAAAAGTGGCTTTTTTTAACCTGAATGATTTTTTATTTTTATTAAACTAGATCTAGATCTAGTCTAGATCTAACTCTAGAAGAAGAATAAGTACTAGATCTAGATGTAGATTGTAATAGATCTAGATTCTACGTCTAAGTAACATACCCTACTCCTCGGCAGTCCAGTCTAGCAGAGTCTGTAACAGGTTAACTAGGCCCTGACGAAGTTTATAACATTGCAGTAAGATTGGGAAATTAACACGGATGTTACGTCATGAAGTTACCCACTGAAATGAAACCTAGAAAGGCTTCCGATGCACTACATTTTTTTCTGATAACCCATTGGTCTATGCCACCGGAAGTAAATAAGAATAGCTGCAAACAAATATGGCAGAAAGTAATAATGAAACAGAAATCGGTAGCTTACCACATAAAAATACAAATGTTAACAACGTTAAAAAAGATGAGCAGCCTCAAACAAACGAATTCGTAAAGGGTACGGTATTTACCCAGGAAACGTTGTAACAAATATCGATTACTGTTGCAGTATTTTAAAACTAGAATCTAGGCATATCCGTCGTCCACTTCCACTCACTCACTCACTCGACTCAACTACAGTTTACTACAGTTAATGAGTTAACTACTCAACTCTCTTCTTCACTCAGTCTCAAGTGTTTCAGTGGGACCAACTCGTTTACTCTACTGACTAGCTAGATCAACAACTGATACTAGATCTAGTTTTACACAACAAAACAACTGAGTTAACTGAGACTTGACTCCCATGATGATATGATAATGATTATGAGTATGACTCATCACAGACTAAAAGCTAACTAAACTACTTTAGATCTATTAATTAAAAGTATTAATTAACTTAATAAAAGTAGTAGTAGTAAGTAAATAGTAAAGTTAGTTAACATAAGCAACTGCTCGGGAAAAAGCTTTTCCCACTAAGCACTAGATCTATATGGCTGACAAAAGAAGCGAAACGCAATGACCTAATAAATAAATATGTGCACAAAGGGCTCAGATTTAATACTATTAATAATTAATAGCTGTGCAATGGACTCAATTTATTCTTTTATAGCTGCACAATGGGATCAATTACTCTTTTTTAGCTTTATTTATTTGACAAAACTATCTGTACCTTGTGGTCGAGCAGTTACGCTTTGGGCGGGTCATCAGGGGTTGACAAATGTTTGGCATTTTGATGAAATTTTTAAAAAACTGTTAGTTATGAAAAAAGTATTTTTAAAATTATTTTAATTGCTTAAAATATTTATTACAGGTCTAAATGTCTTTATTTTTCCAGAAAATATTATTCCTATACACAAACAGATCAGTGATGTTGCCCAATTCTCCTATGCAGCCTTGTGTGCAACAGCTTTGCACTCCCTGTTTGAAACAGATCAGGATGGGTGTGTAGTGTACAATATATAAATATCAAGTTTTTAATTTATCTTCATTTGAATATTTTATTAGGTAGTCCAAACTGAAATTAACTATTGATTGCAGACTTCTGGAGTGAGTATGTCATGAAAGAACTTTTAATTGTAAGGTCTATGCCACAAATTTTATAAAAATATCTCAATAAATAAAAAAGTTATGCGATTTTTAAAAAAGCAAAATTTGGTAAAAAACTGATTTTCAAAAAGTGCCATTTTTGAGAACCCATATTTTTTAAACTAAATAACATAGAAGTGTAGAAATTGGTACAGTTGCTGCAAAGTTTGTAATATATATGCCCAATTTTTTTCAGTCATCTAAAATGAGTCTTTCTAAGGTAAAAAAAATAATTGAAAATGACAAAAATGCGTTTTGGTCACTTTTATTTTCATTAAAAAAAAAAAATCATTTTTTTTTTTTTTTTTTTTGCTTTGGAATAACTCTAAAACTATTGTGTTGGTAACATCAACGTGGAAAAATGTGTTAATTATTTTCAAAAATCACATGAGTTAAAATATTATTTTAAAAAATACCACAGTTATCTAGTGCAGGAGAAACAGAATCAAAATTTAGTAGAGTAAATGTAATGTAATGTAGTTTAATAAAGACGTGATGCCTACAAGTGATGCAGCAGTTGATGCCACATGCTTTGGTTTCTTTTCAAACCTATACGGTTGATAACTGCTTTGGGGGAACAGTTTTTAAAACTACAACTCCACATCTTTGTACGTCTTGTTTCCCTCAACCTTGATCTTGTGGAGCATCAAGAGTAAGTAATATGTTTTGGGAATTGTAGGGGGGAGTGGGGTCTTGGCCTTCTTCCCTTCCCTTGTAAGGAAAGTTCTGGATAGGCCACTGTAAATGTCTCCAGCTATGGAATAAACAATTGATTTAGTGATTAATAAAATAGAATTAAATTTACTACCAGCCTATTGTGTAGGCCTACTATTTGTCCTATGACTATAACTGGAAACATATGAAAAAGCCTGAAAACACCTTTTTGTTAAAAGTAATTTATACTTTATATATATTTTTAAGAGTAATTCTACTGAATGAAATTTGAAATATTCGTTGCTTGTGCCACACTGGTTGAGATATCCAATAATGAAGATGCCATACTGTGGTTCTCAACATCCTATAGGACAACTTAACTGTCCTTCATTGTTACTATTATATGCATATAAAATAAATAAATAATGAGAAATACTACTAGTACTACTTACACTTACAACTAATATAACATTTAAAACTAAGTCACAACATGTAGCATCTTAATAAATTGCACCACCATCTAAAAATTGATCTGGTACATTTTATTACGGAGACTGGCGCAGACCATTTCACATTATTTAGCAGGGGAATCAGAATCAGAGCACACAACAGAAAATAAAAAAAATTAATCACATTAGTCCTTAAAATTTAGTGTCTTTTGTTTTAAATAAATCGATAAAAATGTATAGTTATTATAATTATACATTTCTTTTGTGTTTCATTAATATTTTATAAGTATTTAGCCTTCGTTCCCTGTAAATAATTGAGTTCGTCCACATAGTAACCAGGATAGTCTGGTGGCCATTTTGAATTTGTCGATTCATAGTTTTGACGTGATAGTCCAGATAAACTGTAGTAATACGACCCTATCATTGATCCCAGTCAATAGATTTTAAAGAATTAGTAAACACTAGCATCTAATAGTTAAGTGCATCCATATTTTAAGTCCCTAGAATGTCCTGAATTAAATAGCTTCACGTCTAAACACACCCTGTGTACAAGCGTAGTTCACACGCTAAAACCGTGGACTTGAAGCGTTCAAATTTACATTAATAACGTGTACTAATTAAACCAAACTGACATTCAAACTTAAAATTCATTTATTAAAATGGAAATGAAACTTTAAAAATGATACTTACAACTTGTTTGAAGGCTCTAGCAAGGGTAAAATCCGTTTAGCATCATCGGTCGTCAACCTTTAAAACCGTTCGGCGAGCAACTTACTTGGGGCTGAAAGTCGACTCGAGGGTTATATGTTTATTGGGGGTACGGCTTCGCGACCGTAAATCAGAAATACTTGAATTTACAACACAAAGTAGTTATAAAACTGAACTTTACATCGGTGTAAAAATTGAAACAGAATTAGTTTGTTTCCGTGTATATATCGTCATTTAAAGTTTAAAATCTGTATTTTTTAAATGAAATAAACAAGTTATTTTTTCAATTTATACATCAAACGATAGCCTAGAATTCGATCTTTAAAATGACATTAAGATTATGCTTCTACGATGCTTCGTCGCGAAGCCGCGACCAAATAAAACAGTGTGGGGTCGATCGGTACACGCAAAACGGTGAAATTTGTTGACGTAACTGATACTTTTCAAACAAATATAAAACACATTCAGACATGTGTTACAGATATAAAAATACCAGATTACGACAGATAAAGACTTAAACTTTATTGACATATAATTTTTACTCTTATAGGACAACTAGAAGTAGTGAAATTTTTTTTTTGAAAACCGCAAAAACTGACCCTAAAACGCACTTTTTCGCCAGTTTGGACTACCTAATTTTATAAAACTTTTAGTTTCGATTGCTGTTAATTCATATTAAAGTAAATACTAACATTTTCTTTTTCAGTAAATTTCGAGAAGAAACATTTGCTTTGATTCTGATTGCACTTGAACAGCCTCAGCAGGTAGGGCAGGTATTTTGTTGTATTTAGAGCCTGTGGCCCATTAAGTTTGTTTCCAGCAGTCATTGTGTTGATTGAAATATATTATAAAAATAAGGGGGCTAAAAAGAAAAATCATTAAACTTTAATACTTAAATTAGAACAAGGCTGGTAAATACAACAGTTTTAATTACTGGTAAGAAGATAACCAACAAGATATTCGTAAGAACAATTATATAAATTTTGTTAAGTAAAAAGTAATACAATTATTTTGTAATCATAAAAAAAAAAATTTAACCACAATACAGCTAGATGTATGATATGCTTTTAAAATGCACTAAATAGTAACATAAATTGTAAAAATAATTTCTTCAGGTTTGTGAGTCAGTGCGGGCGATGCTTCAAGGTCAAGGCCTTGATGAAATGGATCCCTACATTGACATACTACTCGCTGAGGATGTCTTGAAATCTGGAGCTGAGGCAATCATTTCTCAGTTGCTGGCCATTGGCATTGGTCAAGGTGAGCGTGTTCTAATAATCCCATTTCCCATAATACCATGCTGGGAGATGTTCTTTATCCAACCTCAACAGAATTCTCTGTGCCCTTGTGCTATGTGAATCATTTTGTCTTGCTGGAAACTTTTAAAAGGATGTATTCAGAATTGCATAATAGGCATGCTCTGAACAGTTACTGCATGTTGTCTAGATCAGCAGTTTCTAAACTTATAGAGCTTTGGACTAATTCTGGGGGGTGTTATGAAAAATTTAACAGAAATGTACAATCTATAAGAAACAAAAAAAATAGCCCTATGCAGCAATAAGTGAGTAAATACTCTTATCATAATAAATATTTTGTCTGTAAATTTAGTTTAAAATGTTTGCAATCTATCTGCAGTCCCATCATCTCATGTTTAATTAAAGTTTTGCAACCACTGAGGTTTTGCCCATTTAAAGTGGGTAAAAAGTATATTTTATAGGATAAAATGGAGTTGAGGAGGCGCCAAGATTTGTTTGTTTTTTAGAGAATCGCCAAGTAGTTTTTTGTTTTTTTCATGGGAGGCACAGTAGCATAAAACTGGAAACAGCTGATCTAGATTATATCATAATGCATTTATTAACATATCTATTTCTTTTTATAGAATTCATTTTTAAGTTTTTGATTGACCATGTTTTGTTTTAGGTATAAATATAGCTGTGTTGTAGATTCTAGGATATGTGTCAGGTTATAAAATGTTGGGTTTCAAGTATTTAAAAAAGCTGTATGGTAAATAGTTTTCAATGTAATTTGTATTTTATTAGGATGTTATGATGCACGCATGCGAGTGTTTATAAAACATTTGGCTTGGCGTTTGAAAGTAAGTTGGGACACTGTGAATGACCTAGAGGCTGGCATATCTGAGACTTTGGCATTATCTGATTATGAAATGTCTGAGTAAGTTGATTTATTGATTTTATAATTTTTTAAAAAAAGGCATTATTTCCATACGTTCAGATCCTTAGCTAAATGTTGGATGTAAGTTAAAGCGATGTCTTCCTTTTAAATTGATTTCGTTCTCTGGTACATTACTATATTATAACTTGTATGTAAGTTATCTTAATATGGTTTTGCAAATCAAACCAAAATGTGTTTGTTGATCAAAAAAATATTTTACTTTAAAAAAAATTAACACAATAACGTAACATCCTAATAAAAATTATAAATATAATTAAATGAAAAGGCTCTCTTTGCATACAATTTTTTAAAATTTAAGAACTCGTCCTACAGCATGAATGCTACTATTTTAAAATTTGTTGAAAAGGGTATAAAATTATTTTTTTTTATTTTTTTACTTGCATCCAGAGGGGAAAGGTATATGCTTTCTTTCTTGCTGTTGATACCATCAATATTGTCATTCTACTTTACTTCATTTTGATAACTTTTATTTTCAAATTTCTTGAAAAATGACCTCAAAACTATGTTTTAAAACTACTTCATACATTTTTTAAATGTTCCCTTTTTCTAAAGTTTTTCATTCAATAGAATATTATCAAAATTAATAAATTAATTGCAATTATAACTTTTTTGGTTGATTAATTCAGTTTAAGATAAGTCATTATCTTCTGTCTTTAATTCATTATTTCAGTGATGAGAATGAAGTAGAAAATTCGTAAGTTAATGTTATTTATAGATGTAGGAAAAGGCCCTGCTTTTTTTCTCTTATTTGTTTTATTGAGGGAGTGATTTGATGTGCTTTTAATAGGTTACTAAATGAATTATTTAGTGGTGTTAAAAACTATAAAGCCATTCACTAAACTTTAAAATACCTTAAATTTCATGGACAAACTACAACTATTTTAAGAATTTTTTTTCATTTTTGCATGATGTGTTGGATATTTGTCAAAAAGTAGCCAGCAGATTTTCTCACCTAAAACTTTCAGAATTTTAAAGAAAATTCTAGATCTAGTTTTGTAAAATGTAAACACAGATATTTTAAAACTATTTTATATTTAACAAGCCATTTTTAATTTACCTCCTATGTATGTTTCTCATTTTTATTTTACTTTTACTTTTCATGTTTATAGATGTTATATCTTTAAAATTTATAACTTCTTGTTATTGTTATCTTTGAGTAGTTTCAGAGATGCAGTTTGTTTAGTATTACAATTCTATCTTAATAAAACCACATATTAGGGATTTAACTTTAGAAGTTAATGAACTGTGTGTTAAAAAAGTAGTGTGGTTTTCTAAGCCCAGTATATTTTGATTAAATTGTGTAAAATTAAATAAAAAGTGATATTTTGTATTGTCCACAATACTTTTTCCCCTGAAGAATACATATGTATAGTTAGCTTCATAAATAAATGTTAGTTTTTAATTTGTTTATTTCTTTCAGGGAAGAAAAGCTGGAAAAGAAAAAGAAAGCAAAGCGAAGAAAAATTAAGCGTTTTGCTTTGATAGGTTTAGCAACTTTGGGAGGAGGCACACTTATAGGTAGGAACTATTTTCTGGGGGGAAACATTTTTTGTGTGTTGTGTAAACTGAATGTCAACTAGCTGTTAAAATATGTTTTATATTAATTTCACTTTCAAAAGGATAACTTTATTTATGATGTTATTAAAACACCTTATTTTTCCATAGGACTGACCGGTGGTCTGGCAGCTCCACTAGTTGCAGCTGGTGCAGGTGCAATCATTGGAGGAGCAGGTGCAGCAGTGTTGGGGTCTACTGCAGGGGTCGCCATCATTGGGTCATTGTTTGGTGTTGCTGGGGCTGGATTAACAGGTAGTTTTTAATATACAACGTACTGTAGTAAGTTAACAATATTGACAGGTGGTTCTTATATTTTGTTTTTACTGCATTTTTTTTTTAGTTAAAAATATTTCTTTTAAAAAAAAGAAGTTTTAAAAAACCAAATAGTATTTTTCTTAAATAATGTTGTATACACTTACGTGTTCTTAATAAACAGGTTACAAAATGAAGAAAAGGGTTGGCGCTATTGAAGAATTTGAATTTGAGCCTCTTGTTTGTGGCAACAGTCTAAGGGCAGACACTCTGTCTAACCAGCTGCACATCACAGTGGCAGTGACAGGGTGGCTCACCAATGAGTTTAGAGGTTGGTTCTTTTCTCACCTGTATTTCAAGCTGTTAACACCTGTCTGTCTGTGGTCATGTGTGAGTGGAGTAATTTATTTTTCACTCACTTCTATTAATAAGTCAATTTGTTTCAAACTTGAAAGAAACAGGTCAAGTTTCTATGACAAAATATTCTATAATTTTTCACATTATTAGATTTGCTCTAAGGTTTTTAAAAAAATGAATGTTCTACCCTTTAAAAAGGGAGATTATTTTATTGTTGAGTGAATTATATTTGTGGGAATCTGCTGTAACTTTTCATTTCTATTTCTTTTATTTTTACTTATTCTAAATGCTAAAAAAAGCATGGAAGGATGTTGAAAATGGCCTATGCTCCACTGGAAGTGCTTAAGGCAATGAAGAAGGAATACTAAAAAGTAGAGAATAAAAAACTACATAAAATATATAAACAATAACTAATTTTCTTTAGCTATATGTTGCATTTTAAAACTTGTTATTATAAAGTTCTTAATATACAGTTTGATTGGATAAAATAGTTTTATAGTTTTTTTTTCAAACAATTGTGAAAGGCCATTTGCATATCCTGTAATATATATCATTGTAGAATGTTATCTCACATAAGATACATATAATTCAGGAAAGTATGAAGTAAAATTGTTAAGTATAGATGTAGTGTAAACAATAGTTTTATCTAGCAGTATAAAATCTTTTTCCCAGATTTTAGACAGCCATGGAGGAACTTGGCAGAATCAAGAGAACAATATGCTCTAAAGTGGGAGACAAAGTACTTGGTACAGATGGGGGAAGCTATGGACTATATATTCAACTCTGCCATGACAATGGCAACTCAGGAAGCTCTTAAATACACTGTTCTGGAAGGTTAGCTTTTGTTTTACTCAATATAAATTCCTGTCTTGCTATGCTTGTGGCAGAAAAGGGATTTTTCTTGAGTAAGACTTAAGTTTTTGAGCCCTTACAGTACTTCAATGGTAGTGGTGTTGGGCCAGGGATATCAAGTACTTTTCTGTGGCATGTGTTTACAATGTCTGTTTTTTTTCTTTTTATTAACTGGTTACTCCTTATTTGTTCTGGCTTTTTTTCTCTTCCCACTTCATTGAGTTACTTGTAAAGTGTTTAATTCTGTGTGTAGATATTGTAGATATTTTGCTTACAGTTGGAAATAAATCGTGGTTAATTTGACTTCAATGTATTTTATTCATTATCATCATTCTTCTGGACCCTTTTTGGGGCATAGGCTTTGCATTTCCTGTAGCAGGTTGTTGTTTTAAAGAGTAAAGTTGCCAGTCCTATAGTATTTGTAACTGTCTTTAACTTGTTAGTTAACTAACACTATCTGTTTTATTACTAATTGAATTAACCTCACTGCAGCTACCATTTATATTTATCAGTCCTATGCCCAACCTTTCTTCTTTATCCAGGCGTGGGACCTACAAGATGCCCTGGTTGATTAATTTAGGCGAAGTTTTATTATTCATAATCCCTTATAATGAATTTTACCTCTGTACATTTGCCATCTTTTTAAAACGTGTGTGGGACTTAATTAGATGTTTGCATTGACAGGTCTTTTGGCAGCTGTAGCGTGGCCGTCAGCATTACTCTCTGTAGCAAACTTGATTGACAACCCGTGGTCAGTAGCTTTACAGAGATCTCAGACAGCAGGCAAAGAGCTGGCTGAGGTTTTACTAGCCAGACAACAGGTACAGCTTTCATTTTTATTTCATTCAATTTTTTACATTTAAACTTGAAATTGTGTTAGATAATCAAAGTGTTATCAATAACATATAGTATCACTTTATTGTTCAAATCATCTCCTTAGGGTAATAGGCCAGTTACTCTAATTGGATTTAGTCTTGGTGCAAGAGTTATTTTCTCCTGCCTTGAGGAGCTTGTTAAAAGAAAAGGTAATATCGTATTAATTATCTTCAATTAAATGAAATAGATGTACCTGTGTAAATAACTCATCTTAAATTTATTTAGACTTTTATGTATACAGTTTAGTACTAGTACTAAATAATACATTTTACGTTATTCTCACCAGCTTACTTTGGTTTTAAAAAAAAAATGTACATTAACTTTTCCAGTGTAAAATACCTTTAGGTTTTGCTGAATTAAGTTCTGACTAAAACAAATGAATCTATTGTTACAGGTAGTGAAGGTATTGTGGAGGACGTTATTCTCCTGGGTACACCAGCTACAGGTGACCCTAAAGTCTGGGCCAATTTTGCTAAAGTTGTCGCAGGAAAAATTGTCAATGGCTACTGCCGGTAAATTTTTACTTCTTATTTTTTAACTAAAACACAGTTATTCTGTCTTGGTTTAGTCAAGTTTAGTGAGAAATATTTGTTGATTGTCAAGCTAAGTTCAGCAATATGAGGATATAATATTAAATAGATTTTGTTATTTAAATAGATAGATTAAGATAGCTATTCCTTCTCTTTACTTCTAAAGGGGAGACTGGCTACTAAAGTTCCTGTACAGGACGTCATCTATACAACTTAGTATCGCTGGGCTGCGGCCTATCAAATGGGTAGATCGTCGCATGCACAACATCGATCTAAGTGATGTGGTAAGTCAGGGTGACATTAAACCTTCAAGGTTGTCAGGTTACTATTTGAAAAAGGCTCGACAGATTTGAGCTGTGTTCATAAACCAGTCAGGCTGGAAGTAAGAACCATGGTGCTGGAAGATACTGTTTTCATCCTTCTTTAAAGCTTCTATTTTTGTTTAGGCTGTTACATCCCTGTGTTGTTAAACTGTTTTAAAGATTTACTAGTGTTAGATAGTTGCTTGATTCAGTTGGTTTAAAGGTACCAAAAACAATATCTGGAACTGGTCTGCAATCTAACTTTTTAAAAACTGGTTGAATCGTGTAATGGGGGAAATGGAAAATAATCTTAAATTATGAGTTTAAGCTGAATAGAACAAAATTTGTCAGTGTTTATTGTTTATATATAACATGATACAAAATTTGTCAGTCTTTATATTGTTTATACATAACATGGAACTGAATTTCTCTGTTTTTATTGTTTTTTTGTCTTGGAACAAAATTTGTGTTTATTGTTTTTAATCTAACTCTGACCAAATTTTTTAGTGTTTATTGTTTTTAAGTAACATGGAACAAAATTTGTCTATTTTTATGGATTTTTTTTAAGTTAGAACAAAATTTGTGTTTATTGTTTTTATTTGTGACCAAATTTGTTAGTGTTTATTGTTTTAAAATAACATGGAACAAAATTAGTCAGTTTTTATATATAACATTGTGTCTTTCTACAGGTGAGTGGTCATTTAGATTACAGAAAACAGCTGGACATCATCATGAAGGCAGTGGGAGTTCAAACTAGAGATGAGCTGCTTCAGTCCTCACTCCCCTCGTCTAACGCGGTGTCCCCAGCGCACAAGCCAGGTCAGGGACCCAGCACTGTTGACCTCTCTAGTTCTGATGACGAAGCCCAGGATAAGAACTGGGTCATTATCCCAGATATTCCGGCACCGCCTGTGATTTTAGAGGATTATAGCCAGGCTGGAAAGACTCAGGTGAGAGAGGATGTAATACCTTGCTCAGCAAGCTTTGACTCAGGAGTTGACATCAGCAAAGTACCAGAGTCCGAGTCTGTGGATAGACTTGCAGGTGTTGAGCAGGTGGCAAGTCCCGTGGGGGGTGATCAGGCGGGGAACTTAACTGCAAGTGCTAGTAATGTAAATGAGAGTGTGGATTTGTCATTGTGTAAACCGGCGGACAGAATAGGTGATGCAGGTGCAGGGGAGGAGGAGGATGAGGCCAGGGAGAGCCTGGATGATGCTGATGTGTTGCGTGAAACACAAGAGGATGAGGCCAGTACACTACAACGTAAGAAGATGTTTGACAGTATGTACAGGTTGGTTTTGGATGATGATTTGATGGATGTGATGAACGACGACGATGATTATTTACCTGAAACAGATGGTAGTAGCTGAGTCACCTGGGTAGGTTGGACATTGTTTTAAATGTTAGACTCCAGGTTGTTGTTTTTTGGTTCAACAGATATTTATTTTATTTTTAGACTTTTTTAATTGTAAAAGTTTAGCTATTGTTAATTTATTTAAGTTTGTAATGTCTAGATATTATTTGTTTTCTTTCTTAATTCTTGTGATATTTTATATAACTTTAATATTCACTTATGCATAAAATAATGGTAAGGGTACTGGCTATGCAGTAAAAACATTAAATTGTATTAATTATGCAACGGAATCATTTTGTTTAAAGAAACCACAGATCACACAGTTTATCATTTTTCATTTATATTTTTCTAATGAATGCTTTTATTTTAAAAGCTGGCTTTAAAAGTACCACATATACTTGTTCACAAGCTGAACTGCAACCCCATCATTTGGTATGGAAATTTTACTCATTTTTTTTATTAAAGTGCCAGTAAAAGCAATATTGCATTAATTTAAATCGTTGAATACACACAAGACAAACAAAACAAACCAGAAAACTGAGAAATAATCACTAGTTGGAAACAGACATTTCTACAACACATGCTGATACAAAATCTGTTAATTTCAATCACGTTAGACAAATTTTAAGCTGACCACCCTATCTTTTCCCTGCAGTATTTCCAGGAAGTGTTTGCTTATGTACTATTATATAAAAGGCATTGTAAAACATATCATAGCAATCAGAATTTTTTACCCTCTTTAAAAAATGTAAAACACCGTTGCAATATCAGGTTTGCTGTAAATTTTGTAATTGAAGATTGAGTATTATGGCAATTATCCTTTTGTTTATATTTGTCAGTGTACTCTATCAAACATGTCTTTTGGTCCCCAATTCTTGTGAATTGTGTTTCTCAATCCTTCAAAGGGTTGTGATATTTTTTTTAAAATGGCAACAAAACATGAATGATTGGTGGAAAACCATTTTGTACTACCAGAGTTAAGTGCCCTAATATTTTGTCATGCATATTTTCCCATGTAACATTCAATCACTATATCGCTGTAACTTCTGGAAAAAATTATAGCTTCAGAGGTTATTTTTACTGTGTACAATTTTTTATTACTGTACATTAACATTGTTTGTTTATTTGTAAGCTCTTCCTTACCTTCAAAAAATAATATTTTATCTTAAGGATAAGAATTGATAATCCATTTATTTATCTGTTCAGTTCCTAGTTAAGTGTTTACTTTTCGTCATTTGTCTAACTGAATTTTTTTTTTCACGTTAAATTTTTTTTTATTCTAAATACTCAAATATGCTTTTTTTTTGTTTCACTGTGCCATAATTTTTATTTGATTGAAGTAGCTTAATTCTTTTTTTTTAATCTGATTTTTCTGTAGAAGAAATTAATATTGTATACAGTTGTAAGCTGCAGTGAGTAATCCTTAAGATACAGTATAGAAATAACCTGGTAGCAGCAGTATCAACTAGAACAATGATTGTATAGTGATCCCATAGTTCCTTTCACAGTCTCCTAATTTAAACTAGAATTGAGGGTCATAATAATTCTCGTACAAGGCTTCAGTAGATTTGATGGTTGTTTAACTGTAGGTTTTTTTGTTAGTTTACTATTCAAAACATTAAATAAATCATGGTTGAGAAATAATACAATGTAAGAAAACTTGGTTCACATATTCTTAAATATAAAACATGATTTCAACCAAATACAGAATTTTGAATATGATATTGTCACAATCATGTCACAGGCTGATAGGTCATTGAACATATTTGTCATAATATTTTTTACATAGCTGATTCTGTGTTGTTTCTGGTGGCAGTTGTCTTTATCAGATTTGTTTATTCCTGTATCCATAATATTATTCCTGCTTAAATGTGATATTTTACATACCAGTTGCTCACTATTAAATGTTTATTATTTGGTCATACACTAAGAGAAACATTCCAGAATTCAATTTCATAATAGCTGATTTTTAGATTTTTTTTTTTAAATCACAACTTTTAAAAAATTTGATTACTAGTAATTAGTATTAGCATCCTAAGCATTAACCCAAACTTATCCTTAATTATAATTGGGACATTAGAAAAAATACCCTATATTAACCAGCCCATATGTTACAAAAACCAAAAAAATAAAAATAAAAACTACATTAAATAATCTTAACCCTTTATGTTTCGTAGTGCAATAACCTATCAGTACATTTTACATAAGCTGTAGGTAAAAAAATAAAGAAAAAGATATGGAATAAAAAGGGTTACATTTTGTTTGTTTATTATTACTTGTAAATATCTGTTTGAATGCAATTAACATGGCCATATGTGTAATATTCAATATTTCTAAATCCCTTGCTTGTGTCCAATATTTGGATTCTGCCACGTTTTGAGGTGTGTATATGATAATTTTTTATGACATTTAATTTTTTACTACCTAGTTATTTATAATTAAAAAGACTTTTTTCATTGGGACTATAATTTAATTGTCATTAATGTGACGTTTTCTTGTACTATAGTCATCTAATCATTTCTTCACCATGTTTTTTTTAAAATGTTATTAATATCTAGAAATTATTAACTGGTTTTCATTATGCAGAGGAAAAAGGCACATTACTAAATAAATGTAAATAATAGCTACTTTAATTGTAACTTTGCATTTTTCCTTATATTCCTTACCAACGAATATCTTAGTGTAATGATATACAACAATCAATTATCTCTTTATCAAATATCTCAAATTTTATCTTTTTAATAGAACACATATTTGTGTGGGTGCTTATAAAAGTTTTACCTTCCAGTATGCCATATTTTTTTCTAATGCTATTTTCCATGTGACAGAGATTTCTAAATCAGTTTGCAAACAAAGGATAACCAAGACAAACTTAAGGGGAAATAATCCTGAATTAATTGGTTATATTTGTGTCCGATATATTATATATTTTTTTATTCCAGTAATATTTTTATTACATAATTAAACATTCCAGTCAAGTCTGTGTTTAAAAAAAAATATGTAAATTTTACTTTGGTATTTCTTGTTATTTCATGTAACGTTGATCACTGTTTGTGTTTTTTTTTTGTTTTTTTTTTTTTATTGGGTAGTCTGTCCATTGGCTTGAAATGTCAGATTTAAATTATATATGTTTTAGTTCCTTGCCAGTATTTTTCATTTATTATAATTTATTGACTGATAGTGCAGTATTCTTTAGAGCTGGTGAATTTTTATTTTTATTTCGAAAAGCTAGGATAATTTTAGTATACTTCTAAAATATTGGAAGTAATTTTTTTTGGGTGGCTTTGTTTCTAAAATGTTTTAACAGAGTTTATGTTTTAATTTATATTAAAAAAACTAACTTTATATGTTCTTGTTTAAAATATTCAAAGTTATTTTCTGTTTAAATTTGGTATTTTTATAACAGATAATGGTTGTAAGAACTCACTTTTAAAATTGATGTTAGCTATTTTTTATTTGTCTCACTCAAGATTTCTACCCTCATTAAAAAGGACATTTTGTTTTGCTAAAAGACCACATGCAATCACAACATTGCTGTCATTACAAAGCTTCCCACGTCTTCAGTTTATAAAGTATGTAAATTTAACAAATAGTGACTTCTTGGTCTATATGGCAGATTAAAACATTTCTCTGTTTTTACAGCAAAACCAGAAAATTTGTTTTCTCCAACTCATATAAGGTACCTTTCAACTCCAAGTCACGTAAGATACTTTTCAATGCTGGTTAGCATAAAAGACATTATCACAAACATTGTGACTAGAAAAATTTTTCTGGCTACCTCACAACCACTGCAGCCCATTCTGAAAACAACTCAACAGTTTTGTATGAAAAGACATGAAGTCGTCTCTGTACATCAATGATTTAGAGTTATTCTACAAGTTTGTGTCTGTGAGCAATCCCATTTTCTTCTGTTTTAAACTTATTATTCAAGCAACTCTACAGTCCCTTGTCTATTCAACTCTGATTTGTACCATGCAAGTGAGTAAATATCGTCTATCTGCTATATTGACCATTACAGTTGTAAAAGTATTCTACTGGTTCTTATTTAAACTGATAGACTGCTTTGTACCATAATCTTTTTTTTTAAACTAGCTTTTCCCTGCCTTGTTAAATAAACCCTGTTGCTTGCATAAATACAAATTTTGGTTTACTTTAAAATGAAGATGTTGTTGTTAATACTCTGTTGTTATGTATCAACTGAAGACCACAGGGGATAAACCACAGTTGTCAGTTTTCTACTTTTAAGAAAAATGAGATTTTGTGTTTGAGATCCTTTGTTCGATTGTCGAAATGATTTTAAAATCCTAAATATTGAAGGGATCGAGGTGGTTTTACGCTTTCATATTGTTATACATGATAGATATGCAACCTAACCACATGAATATGGCACTAAATCAAAAAATTTAAAAAGTGGACTTCTGTGGTTTATCATGTGTGGTCTTCAAACACCATTGTACTTTAGTGATTAGAATCACATTTTTGAGTGCAATGTTTTTCATTTTATTTGTTACAATGCTTTTACATTTGCTTATCTCCTTTTTTTTTCCTTCAAAATACAACTGCTCTGTTGCTGTGTGCGCATTCAAATGTACAAACGTACACATTTTGTGTGTGAATGTTTTCATGCCAGGTTCAAATTTTCATCCACCCAGTCCCACTCTGTGCCATGTCTGTTAATCTTTGAAAACTTGGATGAACTGCATTATGTTTATTTGTTCCATAGTCTCATCAGTTTCTGATTCATGATTTGTATAGTGTTCTCTACTGTGATTCATCATCCCTTCTTGTATTTATAGCTTTAACTAACTTTTTTGAAAATAAATTGTAATTTTTTTTTTAAATAAAATCTGATGTGTTTGATGAATACAATTTTAAAATTAAAAACTTAAAAACTCATTATTCCTTTTTTCCTAATCCTGTCAATAAAATAATTATAACTCATTTCTTAACTTAATAAAAGCTATGATGGGGAGGGGATATAGAAACAGTTGTTTTCCATTACAGTTGTCAATTAAACAGTGTCAAGTTAAATATTTGTATTGTTTCTTTTCATTCTGATTTTTGTAACAACTATGCATGGCTCTCCTCTAGGGCCGACTTAATTCAATGAGCCCACAAGCCAGATAAAATTATGCAACAATGTGAAAATAAATACCCAACTTTATTACTTTGGACTGAATTCTAGATAATTAAATGCAGGTGTAGTCATATGTCTACAGGTGTTCCCCATGTACAAGCCATCATACCTGTATGAGCTTGTGTATCAGGTGTATCTGTATGTTTGTATTTAGGTGTACACCTACCTTTTATACAGGTATGTACATGTGTACAGGTGTACCTGTATAAGCTTGGATCAAAGGTTGCACCTGTGTGAGTATATCTACTGGTGTACCTACTTTATGAGCTAGTATGTGTACATGTACGAGTGTGTACATGAGTTGAACCTGTATGTGTAAAGGTGTACATCCAGTGTGTCTGCATGATGACAGGTGTATGTGTATGAGCAGGTGTATCTGTATGTACAGGTTTATCTATGAGCAGGAGTTATCTGTATGAGCAGGTATACCTGTGTTCTCTTTTTTGTCCACATCAACTTTACCTACGCTATCTCGTTACTATCGAGACCAATCGTTATTTTCTCCAAAACGTTGCTCACGTTTTTTGACGCCCGTTAATTGTTTCAGCGTTTTGCGTCATACGTGCAACAGATGCTGGTTTCATTTGACTATTTGTTTCCTATCAACCTATTGACAATACCGTCCTCTCGTGATGTTACAACATGCGACAGAACAGATGGCTTGTTCAGCTGTGAATGCAATAAATGGCAAGATCGTATCGGAGTAGATAATACATCTTGTTTGTTCCGAGTCAACTTTTTAGTTTGTTTATTTTAGTCATCAAACTCAACTCGCCTAAAACCAACAACGTGGGCCGCGTACAAAATATAAGGCAGAAATGTGGCTGCAGATATATATAAATAGGTATGTCATTTTACTGGATGACTGGGTCATAGTGACACAGGATAGAAGCTCGTTGGATCAGTGCTGTTATTTTAGAAAATTAAAGACAGCGCCGCATTTTTGTTTTACAAGGAAGCTTGAATTCTCGAGGCTACGCCTGAATAAAATAACATAAAGGGCCTTTTCTGTTGTATTTTAAGGGGTTAGGGACGTCTTTATAGCAAGCTGTTGTGACAATATGAGAGGGGTAAAAATCGTTTACAACAAGTACGATGGCATGTATGGACAACTTCTATAGCTAGGCTACATTCCGATAAAAACCGAATTGATTAAAAATATTTGATGCACCTTATTCAAACCTAACGTTGGAATCTTAAAGATGGTTGTTTTGTTGTTGTTTAGATAAGTATCGCAATAAGTGTTCGGTCAATTACACATAAACCGCACACTAGAAATTTGCCTAATGATATTGCTGAATGTTAATTTAAATCCAGTAGCGTAACATGGGGGGAGGGGGCGGCACTGGGTGACACCATCCAAAAGGGGAGCAGAGTTTCTTCCAGGCATCTCTTCGGGGGGGGGGGGGGCGAAGCCCCCCCCGAAAATGTTTTACCGCCCCCCCCCCCCCCCCCGAACGAAATGAAATTTATATAATTTATACAGAAAATATATACTTTTAACAGTGTCCGCCCCCCCCCCCCCCCCCGAAGAAAGTCTACCGCCCCCCCGAAAATTTCAAGTGCCCCCCCGGAGAAAAAAGTCTGGAAGAAACACTGAAGGGGAGACACAAAAACGAAAACAATTGCAAAATTTATTGAGAAAGTCTGCTTTTCCTAGTTTAAAAAAAAATTAATTAAATATGACACACACCATCATATACTATGGGGGTTTGGGTGACATCATATTCTCTATATTTTAGTACATCATACTTGTTGTTGTAGACGGAGGCGGGGTTGCAACCCTGGCTACTGCTTCAGGTCACCTGACCTAGTGACGCCGCTAACACTAACACTAAACCAGAGGCATAGCGACCCCTCCCAGCGCCCGGTGACAAACTTTCAATTAGGCGCCCCCATCTTCCCCCCCCCCTTCCCCCCCCCCCCCCCCCCCCCGCATATATTTTTAAATTTTTAAGTTCGAAACTGCAGCTAAAATTAGCTTTTACTAATTTTTCAACCCATTTTGGCGCCCGGGGACATATGTACTTCTTAGCCCCCCCCCCCCACCCCCTCCCCGTCGCTACGCCTCTGCCCTAACCCCAACTTAAACGCCTAATCCAGAATTAATAATGCAGAGCACCAAATGCGTTTGAACTCAAATGGGAATTAGCGACCAGACAACGCTGTGACGTCACGCAGCATGGAGTCTACACACGAAGCTTATCTGCGATCTGATAACGTTTCACCTACTTATGGCCGTGTGAGTCGTTATCTGCACGCGGTTGTTGGCCAGGAGGGTGACACTGGTCAAGGCTGGACACCTATAACACTAATGGTGACACTGGTCAAGTGCTGGACACCTATAACACTAATGGTGACACTGGTCAAGTGCTGGACACCTATAACACTAATGGTGACACTGGTCAAGTGCTGGACACCTATAACACTAATGGTGACACTGGTCAAGTGCTGGACACCTATAACACTAATGGTGACACTGGTCAAGTGCACAACTAGACACCTATAACACTAATGGTGACACTGGTCAAGTGCAAGGCTAGACACCTATAACACTAATGGTGACACTGGTCAAGTGCTGGACACCTATAACACTAATGGTGACACTGGTCAAGTGCTGGACACCTATAACACTAATGGTGACACTGGTCCAGTGCACAACTGGACACCTATAACACTAATGGTGACACTGGTCAAGTGCTGGACACCTATAACACTAATGGTGACACTGGTCAAGTGCTGGACACCTATAACACTAATGGTGACACTAGTCAAGTGCAAGGCTGGACACCTATAACACTAATGGTGACACTGGTAAAGTGCACAACTAGACACCTATAACACTAATGGTGACTGGTCAAGTGCAAGGCTAGACACCTATAACACTAATGGTGACACTGGTCAAGTGCTAGACACCTATAACACTAATGGTGACACTGGTCAAGTGCTGGACACCTATAACACTAATGGTGACACTGGTCAAGTGCTGGACACCTATAACACTAATGGTGACACTGGTCAAGTGCTGGACACCTATAACACTAATGGTGACACTAGTCAAGTGCAAGGCTGGACACCTATAACACTAATGGTGACACTGGTAAAGTGCACAACTAGACACCTATAACACTAATGGTGACTGGTCAAGTGCAAGGCTAGACACCTATAACACTAATGGTGACACTGGTCAAGTGCTAGACACCTATAACACTAATGGTGACACTGGTCAAGTGCTAGACACCTATAACACTAATGGTGACACTGGTCAAGTGCTGGACACCTATAACACTAATGGTGACACTAGTCAAGTGCAAGGCTGGACACCTATAACACTAATGGTGACACTGGTCAAGTGCTGGACACCTATAACACTAATGGTGACACTGGTCAAGTGCACAACTGGACACCTATAACACTAATGGTGACACTGGTCAAGTGCAAGGCTAGACACCTATAACACTAATGATGACACTGGTCAAAGGCTGGACACCTATAACACTAATGGTGACACTGGTCAAGTGCTGGACACCTATAACACTAATGGTGACACTGGTCAAGTGCTGGACACCTATAACAATAATGGTGACACTGGTCAAGTGCTGGACACCTATAACACTAATGGTGACACTGGTCAAGTGCACAACTGGACACCTATAACACTAATGGTGACACTGGTCAAGTGCAAGGCTAGACACCTATAACACTAATGGTGACACTGGTCAAGTGCTGGACACCTATAACACTAATGGTGACACTGGTCAAGTGCTGGACACCTATAACACTAATGGTGACACTGGTCAAGTGCTGGACACCTATAACACTAATGGTGACACTGGTCAAGTGCTGGACACCTATAACACTAATGGTGACACTGGTCAAGTGCACAACTAGACACCTATAACACTAATGATGACACTGGTCAAGTGCTGGACACCTATAACACTAATGGTGACACTGGTCAAGTGCACAACTAGACACCTATAACACTAATGGTGACACTAATAAAGTGCTGGACACCTATAACACTAATGGTGACACTGGTCAAGTGCTGGACACCTATAACACTAATGGTGACACTGGTCAAGTGCAAGGCTAGACACCTATAACACTAATGGTGACACTGGTCAAGTGCTGGACACCTATAACACTAATGGTGACACTGGTCAAGTGCAAGGCTGGACACCTATAACACTAATGGTGACACTGGTCAAGTGCAAGTGCTGGACACCTATAACACTAATGGTGACACTGGTCAAGTGCAAGGCTAGACACCTATAACACTAATGGTGACACTGGTCAAGTTCTGGACACCTATAACACTAATGGTGACAATGGTCAAGTGCTGGACACCTATAACACTAATGGTGACACTGGTCAAGTGCAAGGCTGGACACCTATAACACTAATGGTGACACTGGTCAAGTGCTAGACACCTAT
This sequence comes from Physella acuta, assembly GCF_028476545.2. Taxonomy (NCBI): domain Eukaryota; kingdom Metazoa; phylum Mollusca; class Gastropoda; family Physidae; genus Physella; species Physella acuta. The sequence continues at coordinate 150,791 of NW_026732765.1, forward strand.
AACACTAATGGTGACACTGGTCAAGTGCTGGACACCTATAACACTAATGGTGACACTGGTCAAGTGCACAACTGGACACCTATAACACTAATGGTGACACTAATAAAGTGCTGGACACCTATAACACTAATGGTGACACTGGTCAAGTGCTGGACACCTATAACACTAATGGTGACACTGGTCAAGTGCAAGGCTGGACACCTATAACACTAATGGTGACACTGGTCAAGTGCACAACTGGACACCTATAACACTAATGGTGACACTGGTCAAGTGCTGGATACCTATAACACTAATGGTGACACTAGTCAAGTGCAAGGCTGGACACATATAACACTAATGGTGACACTGGTCAAGTGCAAGGCTGGACACCTATAACACTAATGGTGACACTGGTCAAGTGCTGGACACCTATAACACTAATGGTGACACTGGTCAAGTGCTGGACACCTATAACACTAATGGTGACACTGGTCAAGTGCTAGACACCTATAACACTAATGGTGACACTGGTCAAGTGCTGGACACCTATAACACTAATGGTGACACTGGTCAAGGGCTGGACACCTATAACACTAATGGTGACCCTGGTCAAGTGCTGGACACCTATAACACTAATGGTGACACTGGTCAAGTGCTGGACACCTATAACACTAATGGTGACACTAGTCAAGTGCAAGGCTGGACACCTATAACACTAATGGTGACACTGGTCAAGTGCAAGACTGGACACCTATAACACTAATGGTGACACTGGTCAAGTGCAAGGCTAGACACCTATAACACGAATGGTGACACTGGTCAAGTGCTGGACACCTATAACACTAATGGTGACACTGGTCAAGTGCTGGACACCTATAACACTAATGGTGACACTGGTCAAGTGCCGGACACCTATAACACTAATGGTGACACTGGTCAAGTGCACAACTGGACACCTATAACACTAATGGTGACACTGGTCAAGTGCTGGACACCTATAACACTAATGGTGACACTGGTCAAGTGCTGGACACCTATAACACTAATGGTGACACTGGTCAAGTGCTGGACACCTATAACACTAATGGTGACACTGGTCAAGTGCTGGACACCTATAACACTAAACATTCCAAACGCACGTGAAACAGTGTTTAAAAAATTGGCCTGTTCAAACCTACTCTCTTGGCTTACAATTTTTATAATGATGTGACACGTCACCACGTTTTAAAAAAATGTAATCCAGTAACTGATTAAAAGACGACTGGTAATTGAATTTCTTTCAGGCATCTCTTCGGGGGGGGGGGGGGGGGGAAGGGGGGGGTCGAGAAACATGTCTGAAAGAAACGCTGTTTCGTTACGAACTGTGTTAAAAACGTATAAAATTAAAAAGAGCTATTGAGTAATAATTAATTATTTCAGATACTTAAGTGTTACCCCTCTTCAGAGAAGTGAGTAAGATTATGAAGTATGAGTATGTATAGCGTCACAAAGCGGGTGTGTAGGGGGGAGAGGGGTTTGACAACTTCTCGGAAACTGGTGAAAATACACTACCCCCTCTATATAGCCTATATTTATGGCCGTGTGTTTATAAATGTAAACTCTCAAACTTGTGATGACGGTTTAAAAAAACAAACATTCACAGAGAAAAAAAGTCTGGAAGAAACACTGAACATTCATTGTTTTGAATAGTGCAGCTTGCCGACCAAAATTTCTTTCAGGAAACTCTTCGTGCCCCCCCCCCCCCCTGCCCTCCCATCCGAACGCAATAGAATTTACATAGAAAATTTACTCGTCCCGTCCCCCGTCCCCACCGGGAGAATAAAAAGTCTGAAAGAAACACTGCTGCGACTAATTGTGTACTTCCGGCTGCTTGTACTTATTTCATAAGCAAGTCAAAACGGGCGTGCACTTGCTTCGTGTTCTACTTTTTAAAAATAGGTCTCCTTCGCAGACGACAAAATCGCCTGGCTACATGTATCCAGATGTCAACATTCCAATACGATAGCCTCGTTATCGTCGATAGAGCCATCTAAACAACACGCCTGTGTGTTACAGCTCCCTAGAACAGCTGATATACCACAACACACTGTCACGAGCACATGACGTCCTGTCGTGACCTAGATTTGACACCCCGATTTGACGACTGTGACACACGTACAGCTGATTACGTACCGTGTAAATCAGGAAAACCGCACAGGATGTAAACCGTCGTCAGGACTTTCATTCATTAACCTGGGTAGGTTTTTAATCAGTCTATTCATTAGTATCCTACCTTAGATGGGTAGGCCTGCGTTTTTTCCAGGTGTGTTGTACAGTCATTACATGAGAAATATAATTATATTTTTGGGTAAATATTATGTTTATATAATAAGCCATATGCCTACTAGGCCTGTATTAGTGTATTTTGTATTATATAACGTAGTCAGTAGCGTACGCAGGGGGGGAGCAGGGGGAGCGGCCGCTCCCCCTCTGGCCATTTTCAGCAAAGTGGCGCCTTTTTGGAAACTTTAAACAATATTTGTTAAAAAAATATTTTTGGTCGGCACATCTATGTAAACCACAAGATTTCTTTTCATGCAGCAATTAAGCATTATTGCAATAGTCTAGTAGTGTCTACGTTTACAGCACGTATTAACAGCTGCATCAGTTTGCCATTCTAAAAATAACCATTACGATGCATTCCAATGTTTAAAAAACCTCTACGAAAAGTACCACTTGGCAAGAGGGGCGTTAAGTTTAAGGCAAATGCATAATGTATTTGCTCACGAATAATTGAATTAGAAAATGTTATACATAAAACTTCACACATAATTACTTTATATATACAGTTTGAATCGTGTGATTAATTTTTTTAAAATATTACAATACAGAAACAAATACAACTGATGTGGCACCTCTATTTAAATTTACTTATGGGCGAACTGCGTAGCGGTGGGGAAATTTTGACAAGTTCAACACGTCATCACGATGAAGTAGTAGTATTCTTACAGTTTGGGCGATAATGATTACGATTACAAATTATATGAAACAGTTACAACCCCCCTCCCTCATGGACCCCTCTGTAAAAAAATATTTAAATCTATTTCTGTAATAAATATTTGTGTAATATATATTTGTGTAATATATATATGTATGTTTAGAACAGTCATCTAAAAACTGACGCTATTTTCACTCTGAGTTGGTTATCTCCCCCCCCCCCCCCACACACACACACACACCTCACCACCACAATTGTGTAGAGCGACATTAATGTCACACCTGGATTGGATACGCTGGATTGGATAATTGACCTAAAGTGAACGGACAGTGGTGAATGAAGTTGAACACCCCCCCCCCCCCAGCCCAACCCACCCTGAACTGATCTGTTAAGTACATGTAGAAAAACGCTCAATGATGTACCAAACTACCATGTCTCAAGGAAATTAGCTTTTTAAACGTAAAACTCTGTGAATATTGTTTTTGCAATTACCAGTAAAGAGGTGTGTGATCAATACAGTGATCTAACCCATACCTATCACTATGTTAAAAACTGATCTTTAAAGAACACAAAGAAACAGTAGTTAATTAAAAATAATAGATATGAACTAAAAGACCAATATTTAGTTAACTGTAGGCTGATATTCCGAATGTTTTCTATTGAAAACAAAAAGCGTGGTTTTATACCAACTCTGATTTTAAAAACTTTCATTATGGTGTGATACTTTATCATTTATGATGACGTTATATTAAATTATGAATATAGACAAAAACATTTTGTAAACACGAATAATGTTAAACAATTTCATTATATTCTAAAAAAATTATTTATTTGTTTTGACATTTATAATTAGATGTGTAGATATATACTTATTTATATTAAGAGAGTTATTATTTCCCCTATTTCACTTGTCTCAAATATTTTCCCAGGAATTATTATGTAAGAAATTTTTTGTACAAGAATTACAAAACAGATTGTGTTAGGTTCATTGTTTTTGGTTGTAGTGTGTGTATATTTGGTTTCTTTTTTGTTTAGATTGATACCACTTTTGTTTTGTCGGCCTACATTGTGTGTTTTTTCTTATTTCTTCAGAGTGCTACTTTCAATTTATTTTACATCATAGCGCAGTAATGACATACAGCTACTAATTATATATATATATATATATATATATATATATATATATATATATATATATATATATATATATATATATATATATATATATATATATATATATGTAATACACGTATATAGTACGTGTTAAAAATTCGGCGCCTTTTTTGGCTTTTTTGGCTTTTTTCGCTCCCCCTACAACGAAAACCTGGATACGCCTCTGAACGTAGTATAATACTTATTAAGTTATTAATGCATATTAAATAGTCATAATTAAATATATTAAATGGCTTTTTCAGCTATATAAAATATTCAGTTATTATATTTACTATTTTATTTAGTAATTAAATTACGAATTAGACCAATTCACAACTAAATATGGCGTATCGACGTAGGCTACATAAACAGACACACTTGTCAAGTACACGGATTATCTTGTTGGCGTCTTGTCGACTTGCGTCTAAATGTATTAGAATAGAGTCTATAAACACTATCGAATCACACTGAAAACTGCTCACGCGTGACCGTGAACTTTGCCCCCTGAAGTAGACTGTGACCGCAAACGGACGCCACTACACAACGATTACCAAAGCCCTTTCCGTAATCTATTAAACAGATCAACATAACAGCCCACGTAACCTTCTAATCAGAAAATCGCAGCTAAAGTTATCGTTCCTTACGTGAAAATAAATAAACAAAAGGGACAGTATCCAACAGAGAGGACTAGGCCAGACGTTAGCAAACAGAAATGTGATTAGTCGTTTAATTAATTACCGTACCGGGACTTGTAGAAACATACATTTATGTGTATGCTAATCGTCTGAACTAAGATCCCTCGATAGCTTTAAATTATTTCAAGTTAATAAGTAAACCATTGTCTAGACGTTTACCTTTTGACAAACGTATAGCTCTGTCCAGGTTCTTTTTTTCGTTTGTTCCTCTTAAACCCTTTGATAGGGCTTGATGGGCATGTATCTGGCATATAGATATCTAGGGTCGACATAAATGTACCCTTCCGCCAACACCCCTAACCTTCAGTATGACCCCCCTCCCCTAAAATAACGACTAATAAAGAAATAGCTCCAATGTATACATCTTATCAGTTGCTGAAAATGAAGATTCTTCTTTTATTGATGTATGAGCCTCGGTTTGAAGATCAGTAGGCATTGTGGACTTAATAACATGGGGCCTATGTTATTCAAAACGTAAGGGGGCACAGTGGTCTATCATTTCATAAGCACCAATGAAGTATAGGCCCATAGTTCTCTTCCCGCTCTACCTATCCAGTCTGTAATTGGGAGAGAGGTCACGAGGGCCCAACGAGTGTGTGCTATGGAAATTGGTTTTCCAGGAAAGTATCTCTGTCGTAGGCTTAGCCCAGTGGATCTCAAAACCTGGGTTCGATCGAACCCCTGTGGTTCGATGAGTCAGTCTCAAGGGTTCGGCGGAGGTCTAGTCACACACAGGATTGGATTTTGTCCGTGCGGAGAAAAAAAAAACTATTAGTATTAAGAAGGGTTCAGTGAATGCGTTTATGAAACTGGAGGGATTCGGTACCCCCAAAAAAGTTAAGAACCACTGACTTAGCCGATTACTAGTAATTGTTAGGGTTTTTTTAAAGCCCATATATTGGACTTAAGACGTCAGTTGGTGTTTTTTTTTTTTTAATATGTGAGCTACACATGCCGCCCCATGTAATGAGTTGATTTATCTTTAGACCTAGGCTAGTTAGTGTTAACATCGTTTTAAAAATAGAACATCAGTTCTCGACTTTTGTCTTACGCACCCTATGCGCGTATATATGCGGTTTATGAGGTTTCACTTACAACTTGCGATGCACTTTTATTTTTTTTAAATCCCGTCGCTATTATATGCAAACAGCCAGCATGATCGTGCCACCTTCAGAAAAGATACATGAAAAAGTCTATGTTTGTACGCCCCCCCCCCTCACCCCCCCCCCCCCCCCTTACACACACCTGCCCAGCCATCAGTAGATCCGCCTATACATGTAAAAAAAAATTGTTTTGATTTCACCTGTTGTGTTGTTTTTGTTTTCCGATTGGCAACAGTTTTTATTTTGTATTCAAACAAAGTGTACACGGATATTTATTCCTTGCGGCTATCTTCGAGTATAGTGTTGTAAAGTTGTGATCAGAGTTTCTTCCAGGCATATCTTCGGGGGGAGGTGGGGGGGAAGGCTTCGCCCTCCCCCTCCGAACAAAGTCCACCGCCCCTCCTCCCGAACGAAATGAAATTTATATAGAAAATATATACTTTTGAAAGTGTCCCCCCCCCCCCGGAGAGAAAAGTCTGGAAGAAACACTGGTTGTGATTTGGTTGATTGTATTGAAATGAGGGCTAGCTTTACTAGATAGGCAACTAGAGATACGAATTAGTGAGTTATGGGGTTACATTCAACTAGGGCGAGATAAGGGATTGGGGTTGACTTTGCATGACGATGAGTAATGAACCTCTAACAGACCGTTCTATTAAATTAAACAAAATTAAATGTGAGTACAAGTCCTATATTTCACCGACGTGTTAGTAGTTATTCAAACTAATCTTTTTAACCTGTTGTAAAAGTGCTGATGACATATTGTGTGGATACATGGGATGTATTCATGACACCTGCATTGATTGGGGTTGATGATATAACAGCTTAGCTCACACTGCACGTCTCTTTGTTTCCATGTATAAATTACTCGCTATTCAACGGTTTTAGCCGAGTGTAACAAGTGCTTGAGAGAGAGAGGGCAGACAATGTGTGGCAGATGTAATACGAAGAGGAAACGTGACCTAGTGATCAGCGTGACATACTCGGTGGTCAGCGTGACACACTCGGTGGTCAGTGTGACTCATTCGGTGGTCAGCGTGACACACTCGGTGGTCAGCGTGACACATTCGGTGGTCAGCGTGACACACTCGGTGGTCAGCGTGACACACTCGGTGGTCAGCGTGACACACTCGGTGGTCAGCGTGACACACTCGGTGGTCAGCGTGACACGCTCGGTGGTCAGCGTGACTTAGTGATCAATATGACTCCATGAATGTCAACGTGACACCCTGGGTCGTTGACTTCTTGGAAACATGACACACTCAGGTGTTAGCGTGGATGGTCCAGTGACTCAGTGGTTAGCATGGATGGTCTAGTGGTAAACGTGACTCAATCAGTGGTTAGCATGGATGGTCTAGTGGTAAACGTGACTCAATCAGTGGTTAGCATGGATGGTGTAGTGGTAAACGTGACTCAATCAGTGGTTAGCGTGGATGGTCTAGTGGTAAACGTGACTCAATCAGTGGTTAGCGTGGATGGTCTTGTGGTCAATGTGACTGAATCAGTGGTTAGCATGGATGGTCTTGTGGTAAACGTGACTCAATCAGTGGTTAGCGTGGATGGTCACTTAGTGTTTAGCGTGGATGGTCTAGTGGTCACTCAGTGGTTAGCGTGGATGGTCAAGTGGTCAATGTGACTCAATCAGTGTTTAGCGTCGATGGTCTAGTGGTCAACGTGACTCAATCAGCGGTTAGCGTGGATGGTCACTCAGTGTTTAGCGTGGATGGTCTTGTGGTCAATGTGACTGAATCAGTGGTTAGCGTCGATGGTCTAGTGGTCACTCAGCGGTTAGCGTGGATGGCCCAGTGGTCAATGTGACTCAATCAATGGTTAGCGTGGATGGCCCAGTGGTCAATGTGACTCAATCAATGGTTAGCGTGGATGGACAAGTGGTCACTCAGTGGTTAGCGTGGATGGCCCAGTGGTCAATGTGACTCACTCGCTCACTCATTTACATGACTGTTTCTGTGGTCAACAAATATTTTACCGGCATAAATAACCAAAACAAAATAAACCCCCACACTATCTGAGATATCTTTTATATTGTAATGATATTTTTTTCGTTTATTCAAATATGTTTGTCTTATATGCATGTAGGCCTATTGTTTATTTGACAGAATCATGACGCTCATCAGAAGGATTGCTTCTCGGCTGGTCAGGAAAAAGATCCTGTCCGATGCCGATATTGAAGAGTCGAGTCTAAACAGATGTCTGACGACAGTAGACTTGATAGGATTAGGTACGTTTTGTATAACTACAGTAGACTATAGATGTAGACTTGATAGGATTAGGTACGTTTTGTATAACTACAGTAGACTATAGATGTAGACTTGATAGGATTAGGTACGTTTTGTATAACTACAGTAGACTATAGATGTAGACTTGATAGGATTAGGTACGTTTTGTATAACTACAGTAGACTATAGCTGTAGACTTGATAGGATTAGGTACGTTTTGTATAACTACAGTAGACTATAGATGTAGACTTGATAGGATTAGGTACGTTTTGTATAACTACAGTAGACTATAGATGTAGGCTTGGTAGGATTAGGTACGTTTTGTATAACTGCAGTAGACTATAGATGTAGACTTGGTAGGATTAGGTACGTTTTGTATAACTACAGTAGACTATAGATGTAGACTTGGTAGGATTAGGTACGTTTTGTATAACTACAGTAGACTATAGATGTAGACTTGGTAGGATTAGGTACGTTTTGTATAACTACAGTAGACTAGAGATGTAGACTTGATAGGATTAGGTACGTTTTGTATAACTACAGTAGACTATAGATGTAGACTTGATAGGATTAGGTACGTTTTGTATAACTACAGTAGACTATAGATGTAGACTTGATAGGTACGTTTTGTATAACTACAGTAGACTATAGATGTAGACTTGATAGGATTAGGTACGTTTTGTATAACTACAGTAGACTATAGATGTAGACTTGATAGGATTAGGTACGTTTTGTATAACTACAGTAGACTATAGATGTAGACTTGATAGGATTAGGTACGTTTTGTATAACTACAGTAGACTATAGATGTAGACTTGGTAGGATTAGGTACGTTTTGTATAACTACAGTAGACTATAGATGTAGACTTGATAGGTTTAGGTACGTTTTCTTCTAGCCACTGTAGTTAGACCTATATAGATCTCAGAGGCGTAGAGACCCTTCCTGGCGCCTCCCTCGGGAGCAAATGTTCAATTTGCACCCCACCCCCCTCAAACTTTTGATTTTTCACCCCCCCCCCCCCCCAAGCTTTCGATTTGCAACCCTCTCCCCTCAAACTTTCAAATTACCCCCCCCCCCCCCTCAAATTATTTATAATTAGTTTTTCCAACCCATTTTAGCGCCATTTTGGTACCCCCCTCCGCCCCCCTCCTCACTACGCCTCTTATAGATCTAGACTTGATAGATTTGGGTACATTTTGGTATAACCACAGTAGACTATAGAATAGATGTAGACCTGATAGGATTAGGTACATTTTGGTATAATGACTAGTAGGCTACAGATGTTGACTTAATAGGATTAGGTACATGTTCTTATAACCACTACACTACAGTATATAGATCTAGACTAGCATTTCATAGCTATTAGATTTAAAATGACCCTAATCTAACAAAATATAGTTTGAATTCACATGTATTATGTAATTGTAATAAGTGAATTATTTTTTAAAGCATCAAGCGCTTTTCATGCCCATCCCACATTTTGAAAATAGTCATAACATTTGGACCCCCACCCCCTCCTTAAGGTGTGTGGTTTTTTTAATGAGTTGCTTAAAAGGGTGATGGTAGCTGATTCGCCTTTTTGAAGGTCTTGAAAAAGAACATTCAAATATTTTTGGGCAGTTAGAGTTTGCAGATTATTTTGGTTCAATTTTAAAATAAAACTATTTCCAATGACATGTATTTTTTGGTCTGCTGTTGATTCCTTCTGGCATCTTCACCAGGTATTGGAAGCACCCTGGGAGCTGGGCTGTATGTGGTAGCTGGTCAAGTTGCCCTGGAGACAGCTGGCCCAGCTGTGACAATCTCGTTCTTGGTGGCAGCTGTGGCCTCGGCTCTAGCTGGTTGGTTGAGAATTTGATGAACTAAAAATAGCCGTTTGATTAGCATAGATATGTGTGGGATACTGGAAAGGCATTGTCCTGATTAAGATATAGATAACATAGAATAGAAATATCATTTCCCCAAACCCAGATTTTTAAAGTATAATTTCATTTTTTGTGCTTTTTTTTTTTAACATCTACTCCAAGGCATCATGGAAAAAAATTGAAAAAAATTAAAAATAACAACTGGTTCTGGTGGAATAAAATACAACATTTGGGACACTTGAATATTGAATTAAAAGCTATGTTATAAATTATAAGAGATAAACTGACTTAATTATATTTTTTGTAATGTTGCCAGTGAATTATTGTTTCATGAACGAAAGGTCATAAAATTCACCCTGTTTAGCCTATAGCTCAGCCGACATAATACAAACATTTTAGTTAAGCATATTTAACCCACCCCCTACAACATGTCCCAGTTAACATAATACAAAACCTTAAGTATAGCAGAGACAACTTGAAACACTGCACTTTAATGACTCACTTATCATATTACAGCCCACTGCAGTATGAAATGTTCATGGGATATAAATCATATTTCCCCTTGCAGGAATGTGCTATGCTGAGTTTGCTGCACGTATACCCAGAGCAGGGTCTGCATACGTCTACAGCTATGTGACTGTCGGTGAATTTATGGCTTTCATCATTGGTTGGAATCTGGTTCTGGAATACGTAATAGGTGAATAATTTTTTAAAGCATCAAGTGCTGTTTAATATGTAATTGTTGAATTATTTTTTAAAGCATCAAGCGCTGTTTATTTTATGCTATCACTGATGTTGGTTACTGGATGGTGGGTTGGTGTGGTCATATGGTAGAGTGTTGGATTCCTATCCAGAGGCGTAGCGACCCTTCCCGGCGCCCGGGGACAAACTTTCAATTTGGCGCTCCCTCGGGAGCAAATTTTCAATTTGCACCCCCCCCCTAAAATTACATTTTTCGATTTGCACCCCCACCCTTAAACTATTTATAATGCAAAAATGCAGCTAAAATGACATTTAAATTTGTTTTTACAACCCATTTTGGCGCCCCCTAAGGTCGGCGCCCGGGGACATATGTACCCCCCTGCCCCCCCATCGCTACGCCTCTGTTCCTATCCCAAAAGTCTCAAGTTCAGTCACTGTTGAGTCTGTTGAAATCACTATACTGAAGTTGGATGGTGTGGTTAAATAGTAGAGTGTTAGATTCCTATCCCAAAAGTCTCAAGTTCAGTTACTGTTGAGTCTGTAGTAGAGTCACTGTGTTCACCCTGTAATGATGAATCAGTGGTGTGTGCCATTTCCCATTGGGGATCAACTAGAAATAACCAAGACATTCACCAAAACATAGGTTCAGAACCAGCAACTTGTCCACAACATAAGACTTTCACTTTGTCAAAATGTAGTATTTTGTATCACTTGTGACAATTCTTAAAAGACCTGCCTAGTCCCTGACCTCCACTGACAGTATGAGTAAGCCACTGAGCTGGGTAATAGACGTGTAAGTCAGTAAAACATACCTGGCTTTCAGAAAAACAGATGTAGTCTCATCTACCCTCTCTCAAAGAGAATTTATGCTTTTAATGTGGCATTAATTGCTGTTTAATTAATTAGATATATGTCAGTTTCTTTTTGAAGGAGTGACAATAGATACACATTAACATAAAATACTGGGATATTTTTAAACAATTGTTACGTACCCCCTTCACTAATCCTTTCGAACTAGTCAGGGGATCATAAACAAGAAGAAGAAAAATAAAAATAAATAAAAGCCAACTTCAGTAATCTCTATTTATTCGCCAAAAAGTACAACATCTAACATTAACCCGCCACCAAAGTACAACAATCAGAAATATACACAACTACCTATAACAACTAAAGTCCTTAATTCGACTGCCCTACTTGTCCCTAACTGTCTAGCCTAGCCTAAATCTAATACATGTCGTGGCTTTCCACTAGCTCACAGAGACGACCCATGTCTGTCTCCTCTAAACCTAGCCATCCGAGTCCGTCTCCGTGTGTGTGTCCCGAGTATGTCTCGAGAGCGTCCGTCTAGTCTGCTGTCTACCCTCCTAAAGTACTTGTCCCCCGTTCTACACCGTGGGAACGATTTTAATTAAGGCCTGACCCTAGGTCATATCCGTCCATGACGGTCCACTCGGCCCCTTCCGATCTGGAAGGTTTTCCCAGCCGTAAATCACGGGCTGTTGGCCACGTTAATAGCCGAGTCCCGAAGACTTCCATTCTGCCACGCCCACAGCGTATAATCTAATCCGTGGTGTGGCCGTCAACTGCGTCAAGACCCCCAGACTCTCACGGCCTAAACTGGCCAGTGCATTAACATGCCTAAGCATTTCATTTTAATTACCTGGCCCTCCTCGATGGGGCCAAACACAGGTAAAGATCACTTGGGATCGTAACACAATTATCATGTATTTTTAAATACTATTATTACTTATGATCCTAATCCTTTCACAATATTATACAATATATTTTGTAGTTAATAATTTCATCTAACCAATGCAGACATTGCTATCATTTAAATAACATTTGTTTAAATTATACCATCATTGATATCATTTAACTAACATTTGTTTGAATGATATCATCATTGTTGTCATTTAACCAACATTTAACAGGGTAGTGTAAGTAGAAGATGGATTGCGTTAATACAATTTTTTTTAAAAACATTAAAGGAATACACTGATACAGAAACTAATATATTCCAATAACAATTAAATTTCCTATTTTTTCAAAGATTGGGTGAAGTATGGTGGTTGAAGTCCACGTTGCCATCAGTTCTACTGTGAGGGCCAACCTAGAACTATGTTTAAACACCTGGCTAATATGACTGTAAAACTGTGGGACAGTTATCCGTCTGTAGATTATGAAAATCACTCTTTATATCACTCTTTATTCCCTTATAAGAACCATGATCATTTCCGGTTCATGCCCAAGTCACATGGGTCAGATGAAGTAGAACTCACCTGTTTTAGTTACTTTGACATATGAGGGGATAGTGTGGTCAGCACTCTAACATGAGTCAGGTACCTATGAACTCAGGGACATCCTACAGACTTAAGCTCAGGATTTGAACTCGACACATAAGCTCCACCATTCAACCACTCCGTCCTTCTCTTTAAAATACAGAGTACAAACTACATTCACTAGCCTATAATCAACTACACTTGATAGTGTTTTACATGAAATTGACTTAATCTTCAGGCACTGCCAGTGTAGCAAGAGGCTGGAGTGGTTATTTCGATTCCCTGATAGACAAAAAAATCTCCAAATTCTTCAACAGTACTATGCCAATGCACATTGATGAATTATCTGAATATCCAGATTTCTTTGCTCTGGGCATCACTCTTTTGGTTACTGGTATGTCATTTAATGTTTAGCAGAATTTTAAAAAGGTCTTCCCAAGGGAGAAATTTAAAATAATATAATATTTATTTTAATAAAGTTTCTTTTTATATAACGTGGTCTTGTAATTTTTTTAAATTTTTTATGTTAGGCATATAAATTTTTGTACTAAGAAAATAGAATTTTTAAAAAATGTATTTTAGTTTTGTTGACATTTGGAGTGAAAGAATCTGCCATGATAAACAACATTTTCACATGTGTCAATCTGCTTGTTGTTGTGTATGTCACTATCTGTGGCTTTTTTAAGTTTGATTGGAAAAACTGGAATTTAAGTGAATCTGAAGTAAGTACAATATGGAGTCAGTCAGTACAAAATGTAATCTAAATTAAAAATCATAGAAAAAACATTAAATCTATCATTTTTTACTGGTACACAATGGATTTTGTTTTCAGCTATATGTGTAATAAATCCATTCTTCTTTATACAGCTTTTTATAAAATTTATTCTATCATTAATGGTTTTTCAAACTTGAAATTTTTTTTTAAATGGTTAAAAAGCATTTATCATAAACTTGCTTCATGTATGGAAGTAACTGATCATAGTTTTTAATAAATCTAGATCTATAATAAAAACAGCAAATTTTATGGGGAAAATTTAATCTCTAGGTGCCAAAAACTGCAGGGACTGGTGGATTTATGCCTTTTGGGTTCTCTGGTATGATGGCTGGAGCTGCAACATGTTTTTATGCCTTTGTTGGCTTTGACTGTGTGGCCACAACAGGTATGCTATAGATCTATTTTGGTGCTGGTGAAGAAACTAAAAATCTTAACTGTTTTTTATACTTGGATGATCTATTATTTCTTTCAAGAATTCTAATTTCTACTAATTTTATTTGAATTATGTACTATGCACTGATTGCTAATTATATATATTGTCTCGCCAGAACCAGACTGTTCTAATTCCATTATTACACAAGTATTCCACTAAATAAAATATAACAATGTTAAGGAAAACATAATTTTTAAGCCTTGTGAACATTTTTAAAAACTGGAGTTAGATCAGTCTGGTTCTGGGGATGGGATGTGTTATGTTTACATTTTTATAGAAGTCATCTTTAAATAACATCTGAATATTTCATTTGAGATTGTTGAAATAATAAACTTGCTGTGATCCTCATATGTAAATTGATTGTGTGATTTAGAGATTTTGATCCAAACACTGCCTTTTGCAATTTTAAACCTATTAGTTAGCTGTGACTGAAATTTATTACTGTAATATTTGTTCAATCAAAAATGTTCTGCATTCATCAGGTGAGGAAAGTAAGAACCCTCAGCGTGCCATCCCTATTGGGATTATTGTGTCTCTCCTTATCATCTTCCTGTCATACTTCAGTGTGTCAGCCATTCTTACACTCATGTGTCCCTATTTCCTGCTGGACAAGGATGCTGCACTTCCTGCAGTCTTTGATAGAGTTGGGTGGGGAGTGGCCAGGTACATCATAACAGTAGGAGCTGTTTGTGGATTATCTACCAGGTAATATATTTAAACGGATTTAAAAAGCTGTTTTAGGTCTTAACACATAAAAACTAGCAAAGCTCATATAAAGAATGTAACATTGATGACAGTGGACTTAGTAAAAGAAATTAAGAAAAAATAGGCATACTCTGTTTTAAAGCACCAGATAAATAAAAAGCTAACACTTCATTTTAGATGGGAATTGTTAAACAACCAGGTTTTTAAAAAGTGGAATAGAAACTAAACAAAAAACACTTGGGTTACCCATTCATATAAATGTTTTTTTTAAATATGTTAGCTAATTAAAACTTTTTTTTTCTCTTTGCAGTCTTTTGGGTGGCATGTTCCCTTTACCCAGGGTCCTCTATGCAATGGCAGGGGATGGTGTCATTTTTAAATTTATGGGTAAAGTTTCATCAAGATTTAAAACACCTGTCATTGGTACCGCCATCTCAGGAGTTTTTGCAGGTTTGTATTGAGTTACCTGAGAAAATGTAATTTTAAAAAAAAATGATAAATCAATAAAAATAACTGATTATAACTATACTTGAATTTTAGATGAGATTTTACTTATAATATAAAATAAAGTAGAAACTATACAAAAATGAAAAATTCATTGCGAGTAGATTTATTGATTAAATGGAGAATGTAGCATATGGGCCTTATATTTTGTTTTATATGCAAATTAATGTATGTTGTAAAATGTTACAATTATTTGATTTTGAGTTTTAGTATATACAATATAAAAGTAAAATTGCAAATACTATCAATCTCAGGTTTTAAACAATGTTTCTTCTATTTTAGGACTAATGGCTATGTTGTTCAACTTAAAAGAACTTGTTGATATGATGTCTATAGGAACATTGTTGGCCTACACCCTCGTTGGGATATCTGTACTTATTTTAAGGTTGTTCTTCCTTCTAACTTTTTTTTTTACCTATCTAAGTTTAATGTGAAATTGTAGTTATTAAAAAGGTCACCATGCTATTTACATTACATTTTCCAGGTATGAAGCAGATGTTAACCTTCAAGGAAGTATGAGTGTGACAAAGATGGATGAAGCAGAGCGCTTGTCTATTGTGAGAACTGAGTTTTCTGTCAAGCAGCTGTTGGTACCCAGAACTTCATCACCAACTAAACTTACATCTCTTATAGTTAAAAGCACAGTAGCATTGTTTTGTGAGTAAAATCGGAGTAATAATTATGTTGAAATATTAGTCACAAAATGATTTCAATATAATAAGCTAATATATAATCTTTTTAATCATCTGATAGTTGGAGATATATCATTTTTTTTAAAGTTATTTTGTTTTTGTTTTTAAATTCCACTGTCAATATCTCAATGATTTAGGTTCAAATTTTAAATTAGGGTTTTTAAAAATTTCTTTTTAGTGAAATTTAAAAATGTATTATATATTATATTATATAACACATTTAGCTAAACATCTAATTACAGTTGCAGCCAATATCTACCAATACTTTTTTTAGAATCACTATATTTTGGCCAAAATATGACTGACTTTGTTGTTTATCCATAATCCTAACACATAAACCACAAAACTGATTTTAAGTATTGATTTTTCTTGTTTCTCCAGGTTTGTTCATAACAGCTTTCTCAGCTTTCGTTATTTATGCTGCTGATTATCTAGAGCAGAAAGAGCCTTGGGCAATCGCCATGACAACACTGTTAACTTTACTGCCTGTGTGTTGTTTAGTAGTTATTCAGAGACAGCCTCAAAGCACAGCCAGTCTTGCCTTTAAGGTTCTTAGAAAAATTTACTTTGTATTAATTTTTAACTGAATTAATTGTGAAACATACTTAACAAAAGCTCCAAGATACCTCGATTTTCAAATTGATATTAAAAATATTAATTAAACTATAAGGTGTACACTGCATGATTTGGTTGTGGCTAGTCGAGCTCACAACTACTAACCCAAAAGTTTTGAGTTTGGATCCCAGGCTCAAGCCTGTAGGATCTCCCCCGAGTCTACCCACACCTGACTCACATTAAGGAAACTAGGCATAGTGCTTATCATGTGATCCCCCTATATCCCAAGTCATTGATA
Source organism: Physella acuta (assembly GCF_028476545.2). Taxonomy (NCBI): domain Eukaryota; kingdom Metazoa; phylum Mollusca; class Gastropoda; family Physidae; genus Physella; species Physella acuta. The sequence continues at coordinate 167,746 of NW_026732765.1, forward strand.
TAGAATATAGATAACTATAAAGTTCATCTACCCTATGTGTCTTGGGCATGAAAGGGAAGAGATGATGAGATGATGCATGATTTAGAAATAATCCCACATATTTCTAGCTTGCAAAGTTGTAAAGATGGTAATCCTACATTGCAGAAAGTGTTAAATTATTTTGTATCTGCTCTAGAAGTTTCATTTTAATTATCTAGTACTAATGAATAGAAACACAAGGTTATGTCTTATTTTAAAGGTTTCTTCACCTCCAAAATATTTGTATTTCTTTTTCAGGTTCCATTTGTTCCTTATATACCAGCTATTAGTGCTTTAGTCAATATTTATCTTATGCTCAAATTATCTGCCATGACATGGGTACGATTTGGTGTTTGGATGTTGATAGGTAAGATTTGTTTCATTAATTTCCTTAAAAGATTTTTAAACTGCTTTCTAATAAATATAACCTTTTTATATTTAACCTCCAACTTTTACTAACAATTTGTAAATGGAACTATTATTAATTCACAATAAAAGTAAGTAATTAACAGAAAATATTTAGCTGATTAAAGTTTAGGATTTTTTTTATGAAACCTGAATAGTTAGTTGTAGTTTGTTTAACATGTGTTTTTTTTCATAAAGTAAACAATAAAGTATTTATTTTTTTATTATTTAGTTACTATATTTTGCTTGTATTTGTACTGTAGCTGTAGTCTTGTAGAAATCACAAATCAGTTATTTTCTTACATCAATAGATTTAATAAGTTAAAATTAAAATTAGCAGAAATAATTGCATGTCCACCTGATTTTTCATTTACTAACTTTTTGTTACTTCTTTACCTTACCTGAAGCTTGCTTTGTTTTAAATTCTGATTTCACCTCAAATGCCAACATTTGTAGAAGTGTACTTCACTTTTCACCCTTTGTGATGTCACATGACTTCATGTCCTCTAGCACCTGCTCTTACACTGCTGCTTCAAGTTTCTCTTTTTTCCAGGCTTCACCATATACTTCACCTGTTTGATTTTGTATGAGTCATCAGAGAAGAGATTGTCGACTGCCTCATCTGTACTGTCAACTAATTCAAAGGATCCCCTGACTAATAACATATCCCAATCCAATGAGGATATAAATTTAATTGATCATGAAAACCATAATAAACACAAATATACGTCTTAAAATTCAGCATTCCTTTTTTTCTATTGTGTACAGTATTCAAATATGTATTTTAAATTGCATATTATTTTTGTGACCTAATCTAAGAAAATGAGATAGATAAAAAAAAAATAACTTTATAATTTGAAAGGAAATTATTTATTGTTTGTTTAAGTTCTAGGTAAAAAAATAATTTAATTATAGACCAGAAAAATTTGTGGAAAAACTTTTGAAAAAAATTTAAAATTTTATGAACTGCTAAGTATTGACAATTTTAAATTTTTCATTTTGAACCACTTCCCATGATTTTCAGATACAAAATCTTGATATATTTTTATGATTTCTACAGCATAGGCCTAACACTTGCATCTCTTTCTAACCCAATAACATAATTTTGTTTCTAACATTGGTAAATTTGTTTTGTTAATAATTTTAGTTATTAATTTTAATTAAAGTTATTATGATGAAAACACTTCAGGTACTTCAAAAGATTTTGCAAATAGTAAATCTTATTCTATTAACATTCCTCTATTGCTACCTACCTTAAAATAACCTATAAAAAGGGCCTTCCTAATTTACTAAATCAAATTATGTTTCATTTTAATAGTTCATATATTTTAACAATGTATCTTTAAAAATGTTAAACATCTAATGGTTACCTATAGGTTTCTGCATTTATTTTGGATATGGAATTCGCCAAAACAAAGAAGAAGATATGCGTCCTTTGAATCCTGGTCTTGCTACTGTAGATGAAGAGGATGAGGAAGGTGATCTACTTCAACCAGGCGCACACTATTCAACAGGAAATTTCTATGGCACAACCATTAATGCCGGTGACAAATCAATACATTCTTAATGCCATTGACAAATTAGTAATTTAATTGTTGTTTGTGTAAATGATCTCGCTTTTGGCCTTTTAGCATTCCCATGAGTTTCAGCTGAATTCACTAGTGAATGTTTTTACAATACTCTTAAATTTCAGCCATTCAGTTCAGTTTATCAGTGTTTACTGTTGTTTATCAAATCATCCAAACTATGAATACTTTTCTTCATTGAATATTTTTTTGAATAATTTTAAAATATGGATTTTTAGTTACAAGAAAGTAGTATATGTATGTGTCTATATATATATATGTATATATATATATACATATATATATATATATATATATATATATATATATATATATATATATATATATATATATATATATATATATATATATATATATATATATATATATATATATATGTCTATATATGGGGTCATCCATTAATGACTTCAAGCTTTTTTGGATGATTTTTACCCCCCTCTCCTCTGTAACACATCATCACAAAAGCCAGACCCCCACTAAAATGACATCACACCTCCGCCTACAACCCCCTTCAAAATTGCAGTTAAATTTTTCTTAAAACATTGATATTTTCCAAAATCTTGTTTGAACTCTGTCAACATAGAGCATTTCAATCAATTTGATTGCAGTTTATTAAAACAGTTTATTAGAATGTGAAATAAAAGCTAAAATTTGTTTTCTAACATTGCTTTTTTATAATACAAAAGTGTGACGTCACACCATCTGACACCCCCTCCCCCTCATCACAAAACATCACAAAATTACTAAATGTAATATTTAGATTATGCTTGTGGAATGACAATCTATATTAGATCATTAAACAGTATCAGTTGTTACTTTTTTCAAGATTTTAATACAGTTTAATTATTATTTTCTCTCTTAAAATGTGTAATTTTTCTTGACTGTATAAGATCTTTGTTTGAAAGTGATAGCTTGCTGCTCAAGAACGATAAAAAAAAATTCTCATGTTGTACTTCTACAAATGTAGTATCTGTTTTGTACATAGATTCAAAAATTCAATGATTGTTTTTTTTTCCCTTTTTCACATAATGAAATATTATGCAAAAGCAATTGCTTAATTATTGTATTTATCATTTATAAATATTGTTTTTTATATAGATTAATAGTTTTCTAATTGCATTTATGTAGTTGCTCATTGTTTTATCATTTTGTGATAATATTGTCTTAAGCTATTTCAAATAAATCTACACTTATGAAACTTTATTTTGAGTAACAATGTTGCCAGAGATATGTTAAAAATTATAGGACAAAGAGAAATAAAAGAAAATTTTCACTTTTTAAAAAAAAAATGTATATCAGTATTCTTCCAGGGTAAAATGTTCCTAATTAAAAAATGTTTAAAAAGAAATATTTTTTTCTTATTTTTTTACTGCATTTATTTAATCTTCATGGCCATGCTGTTGTTTTGAGAAAAGCACAGGTGATTGAACTTGTGTTCTATTTTTATTCTTATCATACAATTTAAAAAACACTTTTTAAAATAATTTTCTTGATGTGCTATTACAGGCTACATAAAAATCATGACTATCGGTACTTATAGGCCTTTGTGTCGGCCATTACTTAAAGATCTAAAGTGACCAATTATTTAGTGATGGATTTGTCAAAATATCTTTTCACACTTATCTCATCTTAACAAAATCCCCAATTTAAAATTGCAAAATAATTTTAAACTAAAACATTTATTAACTTTAAGAACACTGAAATTTAAAGATTAACATCATGTGTACCTAAACATATTTTTTTAAAATTAATAATATTTTAACTTAGAATGCCTTATTGATCGAATAAAATAACATGGTCTCACAGATGAAGTAATGTACGTAGAATTTTGCCGATCCGCCTTTAATTATCACCAAACCAATTGATGAAAGGCCTTGTTAATTTGGCAATACATTTTTTTATTTTGAGCTATTTTTATGATCAACATTAAATTTACCTTTGCAAGTCTGTGTGTGTTGCAATCAGTGTTTCATTCAGATTTTTTTCTCTAGGGCGCGGGGGAGTGGTGGACACTGGTTAAAGTAAATAAATATGCTACTCTCCATATAATTTTTTTACTGATTTGTTCGGGAGTTCCCCTCCTCTCGCCCCTCCCCCGCTGATATGCCAAAAAGAAAATCTGGTTACATATTAGAGGAAGGCAAAAAAGGTAGAGAAACTAGGACAAGTACTTTTTGTACCAAAAACCCGTACTGTAGTATACGCTGATAAATGCATGAGTCATAAAACTGCATGACCATCATGAAAACCTTCAATGAAGATATTGACATTTTTTTTGGGATGTAGAAACTGCGTAGGAATGCTCCGTGCAGAGGTGTAGCTAGGGGGGGGGGCGACCCTTAAGGGGGCGCCATGAGGGGTTGGGAAAAAATTAAAAGCTTATTTCAAGCTGCAATATTGAGCTATTCACAGTTAAAGTTGAGAAAATAAACAAGGCTTAATGCACAGGTCACCTCAAGTCGCTTCGACCCTACTGTTCACTATATAAGAGCAGAATCTACATCATTTGAACGTCGCGTCTTGTTGCAAACGGATGGATTTTATTCTTTGATTATTGTCTCACCTCATCTTCATAGAGGTGTGTATCACTTACAGTAAAGTACCCTTTAAACTTGACGGCCTATGGGGAAGGTGTAGTATAGTTCAGCGGTTTCACATAAAGGGACAGTGTGGTCAGTAGGCCTACTATGCCCAGCTGCTTTTATCTTACCTTTTTCCCTAACGTGAGCCATGTACCCATAAGAGCTGGATGATATCAAAGATGCCTAACGGACTCGCGCCCGAGATCCAAACTTGGGACTTCGGAGGACACTGTTAAAAGTATATATTTTCTATATAAATTATATACATTTCATTTTGTTTGGGGGAGGGGGCGGTAGACTTTCTTCGCAGCCACCCCCCCCCCCCCCCGAAGAGATGCCTGGAAGAAACTCTGCACTCAGTGAACATTGGCAAGGTCATCCTGGCCGGTTAGAGAAAGGACTGGCCAATGTGCGAAATACGTTATCAATTTTGAAATCTTCAGACATTGGCTTACTGCCTAGTGGATGCCTTTTTATTCTTCGCGGGCACTTAGTATGGTAATATTATTAATAATCCACTCAGAGTTTCTTCCAGGCATCTCTTCAGGGGGGGGGGGGTGGCTGCGAAGAAAGTCTACCGCCCCCTCCCCCAAACGAAATGAAATTTATATACTTTTAACAGTGTCCCCCCCCCCCCGCCCCCCGAAGAAAGTCTACCGCCCCCCCCCCCCCTCCCCCGCACTCCGAAAATTTCAAGTGCCGTCCCGGAGAAAAAATCTGGAAGAAACACTGAATCCACTGACTGGATGGCAGCGGCGCTTGCTTTCCAGCATTCACTATCATAGTGAAGGACGCAGGGGACATTATTTTTGAAAAGTCAGTACTTGGTCTTCGATAGATTTTCTTCGATCGCCATGTTTTTTGCATGGTTGCAAAAGCTTGTTTAACTTTAGAGATGCGCGTTTTAATGTCATTAGTGCAGTCTTCTATAAAGGTTTTTTTTTCATTGTTAAAGTTACTTTGCGAATTGTTTGATAATGTTTACAAGAGTCTTTGTGACATTTCTGAGGCTTGCATTTTCTGCTCTGGAATTGAGTCTTCCACGCATCTCTACCGCCCCCTCCCCTTGAGCGAGATGGAATTTTAATAGAAAACATAATTTTACCCGTGTCCGCTTACCCCCCCCCCCCGGAACATGTAGTCCGCCAACTCCCCCCCTTCCCGAAAATATCAAGAGGCGCCCCCCCCCCCTCCCCGGAGAAAAAAGTCTGGAAGAAACACTGAAACACTAGAAGTCGTGTCAGCCGTTACTTTGCCAATCGTTGTTTTGAAAACAGCCGTGTTGGTCAAAGACATTGTACATACTGATGAATGACTATTGTAGATAACAGCTTTTTTTTTAACGTAAACTCCTCATTTTCATTTATTCATCAATTCATTATAAATAGCAGCCAGCAGCAAGATTATAAATATAAAGTAAACTGTGTTACCAGCCATGCAGAGTTTCTTCCAGGCATCTCCTTTGCCCCCCCCCCCCCCGAACGAAATGGAGTTTATATAGAAAATATATACAGTGTCCGCCCATCCCCCCCCCCCCGAAAATTTCAAGTTCTCCCCCCCCCCCCCAGGAGAAAAAAGTCTGGAAGAAACACTGCAGCAATGTCATAGCTAGGGTCAGAGGAATTACTTCCAAAACATGTGCCTTTATTAAATCCAACAGATGAGTACAGTACAGTCGATAACCTCTGTACAATAGGGGGCCAATAGTCGCTTTCATTAACTAACGGGGGGTGGGGGGTACCGAAGTTTATCTTAAGATGAGTGCCTACACACAGTTAAAAACGTGAATTTACGCATGTTGACCAAAAAGAACTACGTTTTACTAAAGGCACTTGTGAATTATCTACTTTATAAGAGTTTAATTTTTTAATTTTGTTGTAATATAATTATAAGGGTCGACATAGCGTATATATTTAAGCTAGGTAGTTTACTAGCACATTGTGGACGAAACTAATGAGAGGGACTTGAAATATTGTTGTTGGATTGTTGTAGTCTTTTAGTAGAAAACCAGGTGGACTAGTTTATTTGCGTGGGGTTTAGGGGACATAAGATGCACCGTGGATGGTGTCAGTATTGAGACAAACCTATGCGAATCAAAGAGTGATAGGCAAATACGACATAATTTAACAAACTACCACTAACAGAAACATTTCTTACATAACATCAGATGTACATTCTCATCGGATTTTGTCAGTGCGCACGATGAACTAGCGGCCGCGGCCAGAGGCGTAAAGGGGGGGAGACATATGTCCCCGGGCGCCGACCTTACGGGGCGTCAAAATGGGTTGGAAAAATAAATTGAAAGCTTGGGGGGGGGGGAGCAAATCGAAATTTTGAGGGGGGGGGGGTGCAAATCGAAATCCTGTGGGAGGGGGGTGCAAATAGAAAGTTTGAGGGTGGGGTGCAAATCGAAAGCTTGAGGGGGGGGGGGGTGCGCCGGAAAGGGTCGCTACGCCTCTGTCCGCGGCCGATGACGGTTCAAATACGACAGCGAGTTAAAACGTATTGCTATAGTGATATCAATATTCGTCAGTCATCATTATGGATTTGGTCAAGTGTAAAATCATATTTTAATGACTCTGTTCTTTGAACATAGTTTGAAGCTGGTTGGGTTTTGATACCCCAGAAAAGCATGTATAATACCCGTCACACCGAGAATTTAAGCCCATTCCCCCCTCCCCCTCCATCCGGAGAAAAATGTCTGCACCATGTAATTTATGTTGGAATGGCATAGTGTAAAGCCACCTATACGCGTTTTTTATTTTTTTATTAAAAAAAAAAAGACAACTTAATATTTGCATAAAAATTGCGAGACTCTTAAGCTAAACTCGCTTTATTTACAAGGTTTTTATTTTCAAGAAATTTTGCTTTTACAAACAGTATAGGCCTAGTCTAGAATTTGTTTTCGTTGCCTATATTTCTAAGGATTTCTTTTACCTCCTGCTTTTAGAATCTACCTAGCAACATTAGTAGCTGTCTGACAAACTCCATTCTGTAATCAATAAACTTAAATAATATTATGCATTATTCGTAATATTTATCTTTTAACAAATATTGTTTTTTACACGATTTAGTCTATATATTTTTAATGTTTATAGATCTAGATCTACGCACATTAACCATTTGGTTTCAAAATAAAAATAAAAATATCCCACTGACCAACCGGCAATTACGATTTGTTTAGTTTCGCGCAAAACGTGAAGCTTAACGCGGAATATATAGATCTAAACGCGACGGCTACTTTAGAAAATAGACCGCTTGGTAGGATAAAAAATAAAGCAACAGTTATAACAAATTTCATCAAAATTGACATAGTTTAAAACTTTTTTTGGTAGTGATGAACTGTACAAATATCAGTCGTATTTTCATACGCTAATAATAGTAAAGAACGCCACTATGACCCGGAAGTGAAGTCCACATTACCGAATATTACCGAAGTGTATCTCCATCAGGTATAGAGTAATGGCCATATTGAAAAATTGTGCCGATAATCTTTATCCATCTGTATACATATACTATCTGTTTCAAATTTATTTTCACCGCATGTAAGTAAAATTAACATGTTTCATTGGATTCACCTTTTATTTTTTTTTCACACCAGGAGAATGTCTTCGAAAAATAGCAATTAAATTCGTCCCAGTTGAGGACTAAATTCACAAGAAATTAATGAAATGACATCAAGAGGACACCCATCTATATCACCCTCGGATCAGATACCTCAACAACAGAGACATAAGTATCCTTTAATTTGTGTACCGAGAGGGCAATTATGTTAATTCCTTATTTCTGGTTTGATTAGTTGTTACATATCTTGTTACACAGCTTTTTCATAAACATGAACCTGATGTTGCTGAGAAATCAAACTAGCTGTGTCTGTATCTAGATTTCTAAATGTAAATTAGTTTATTTTAATTTTAAATAAGTATGGCATAAGGAATTTGCATTACATTTCATACTTTGTCTTAAAAGTTAAGATCTATTGTTTTGTATTTTTAATTTGCCACGCCCCCACTTTTTACTGTCTTGGCCACTCTTCTTCTATCTATGGCTATGGGCATGGGGTCTGTTACATTTTCAGTTCATGTTCTATGTTGCCACTACCCATCTGTTTAAATAATTTAGGTACTAGATCTATTTCTAGCTTAAGTAGCTTAGATTTTGGTGATAGTAGATTTTGCACATGATTGTTTTAGGCTGCAGGATGTCATTTTATAAATTCAATTTTTTCAATATCTTTAACTTTAAAAGTTACTTCTGGTCCAAAATTTTGGTTGCTTGTAAAGTGCCCCTGCACTTAATGAACATTTCATTTTATATTTCAAATAGAAATTTCATTATTTTTCTACTAGTGCTTGACAGTGAACTTAGCTGTAATCTGGAGTTAATGTTTTGAAATGTGAAAAAATATCCTGAAGTTTTGGGCAAATCCTATAAGTCAATCTCAAACAAAAGACAAAGAAACAATATCTGCTGTGTTTGACAGATATTTTGAGGGGACAGCATGCAGGTGGGAGAGGGTGTGATTGCTAACTTAAACGTTTTGCGTTCATATCCTCAGATGATTCATGTTAGCTGTGAACAGCAACCAATTTATGAGAGTAACTCCAAAATCAATCCTCTGTTGCCATTGCAGATTGTTCTTGGTGGACAAAGGCTTTGGAAACAAATGAAGATAGAAAAGCTATAAGGCGCATAACCTAATACTTGTATTGGAGGATATCTTCTCCAATATTACAATAAAGAATGCATAGCAGATAGCTCAGACTTCTTTGTAATATAACTCTACAAAGCAACTTACTTTGAAGTCTGGTAGCTAGATAGTATTTAGACAGGGTAACATACTCAAGATTTAAAATATCTGAACGTGATTTGGAACAATTATTTACTATTCCATACTTGACAAGAAAATACAGCTTAAAATCTGAATATATAGTAGGGCCCTATGCATGATTAATAAACTATTAATTGCAATAAGTGAAGGGAAAGAAATGAGAATGATAATTCATCTCTGATGTTTATCATCTATTTAGAATTTTGATATTATAAATGTCTTTAGGGGTACATTTCCTTAACCACTATCCAGTTCAGTCTCAAACACACCACCTCCTGCACAGTATTATCAAGGTAACACTCTTTTTCATATTCTTGTTTATTTAATCTCAAACAGGGTAGTATAAAATAGGGTACCACTTTGCTTTAGGAACCATCATGTGTTCTTCATGTCTTTATTATCACATCTAAGGGAAACAGCTGTATATATACAGTATATATTAAATTGGTTTTCAAATAGTTCAGGAAGGAATTAAATGTTTACTTGACCTTTGCTCAATAGTTTCCTAGTAAGCTGATTGCTTATTCATTGTAAGAAGGTTATTCTCCTCAACAGTATAACTGCCTGAATGAGTTTAATTAAAGAGGTGGTCATGCTTGACCGAACTCTTGACCTTCCTGAGTAGACATATTGTATAGACCCTTCAAACAATAGTTAGTTAGAATGAGAGTTGTCCAGTAGCCTTGTGGCTGTAGCTTGAAAATTATATTAGGGTAAACTTATGGATTTTTATTATTTACTTATATAATAATATATATATATATATATATATATATATATATATATATATATATATAGAGAGAGAGAGAGAGAGAGCTTTCAAAAGATTTGCTTCTTGCTTATGTTTTTCCCCTATACTTTAGATATTGACCTGCGTACCTGTTATCCTACTTGAGAATCCCTTTCCTTCCTAATTAATGCAACTATAGATAAAAGCCATCTGTAAAATTCAATTTTGTCAGTATTTAATTTGAAATGCACTGGAACACATTTTATGTTACAATTTAATTTTTTTTGTAGAAAAAATGTTTATGATCTTTTGTGCAGCTAATATAATTTTATTTGCAATAGATATCTTAATTTATGAATTAAAAGTTTACAAACTAATAAGAGGATCCGTTTATTATTTGACAGACCTAAGATCCAGCTGTAAAATTTAGGTTACATCGGAGGAATGTACAAAAGAGTTTATGTACATAAGAGTTTATTTTTATTTACTTCACAGCTATACCACAGGCATTTGAATATCCTCAGCAGCCGCAGCATCCTTATAAGGTATACACTTCATAACAACTGCATATCTAACTTTTTTTTTCTACATAAAAGCTAATTTTCCATTGTTTTGTTAGCGTGGTGGACTGTTTGAATAATTGATCAAGTGATATACAATGGAGAACAATGCAGGAGTGAGCTCTCTAAACACTTATATAAACTATAAGGATTTGGATGGTAGAATCAACCTACCTAAGTTACTAACAAAAACAGGCGCATAATTTTTGGGTTACAGGGTGCAAAATGTCTACAATTGTGACAAATATCACTTTTTTTTTTAATATCTGATTACAATACTTCTTTCTATACTTAGTTTACTTGAAAGAAAATAATTGAATTTTAGTTTGTTTTAAAGTGACCTGGATATATTTTTAAATTGGCCTAAGATGAGGAATTATAAAAAAAAGTTAAAATGTGACCACCTCCATTTGTTCTAAAATGCATTTAATTTTTTTTTTGTATTTTCAATCTGTTCATGGTTATTTTTTTCGATGGTTTATTCAGCTTTTTTTAATCTGTATATTTCTTTGATGTCTTGTCAGTTCAATTACAGTCGTTAACTTTAGAATGCCTTTTACAGGCCGCCTATGGAAGTGCCATAAATGATAGCAGAACACAAGGCAACAGTGCCAGAGTTGGACCAACCCAACAAGCCATACCACAAGGAGGGAGCTTTTACCAACAAACTAACCAGGGCATGAGGAACCCGCAGCCTCCCCCCGCCCAGCCTGCACAGCAAGTAAGTTTAACTGCAATAATTTACTTGATTTTTAGTTCTTATTAAAGATTTACTGTCAAGTTGACAACAGATATCAAATCTTACATACTTCAGTAGTTTTGAATTTAACTCTTTAAGACCGTAATGTCACTCCCAACATTTGAACAGCCTACCCACTTTATTGTAATGACGCTCCCAGCATCTCTTTAAATGGTTGTTCTATTGATTGTAACCATTACATTAAAAGATGAGTCATTTTTCTGGATGGGTTCTTAAAAAATTAAGGGGAGGGGGGTGTTTAATGTGGAAATAATTCCAGTCTTAAAGAGTCAAATACTATTACGATTTAGTTATACATTTTTAAAAATGCCCACAAGTGAAATTTTTACCACACAAGCTCTAAGATAAAATTAGGCCTTGCCTTTGCAGTATTATATAAGTGCACAACCTCAGGGTGGGAGGCTACCAAGACCACCACAATTACAGTCTCCTGTAATGTACAACCCTCCTTACCAAGGCAATAATGTTATCATTGTCCCAAATATGGTAAGTATATTTTATGCATTCTTATTTAAGTCTGTAATCTCTTAGCACAGAAGAATAGTCTCAGAAGGATTATCTAGTAGCTTGTAACCAGCTTTTTAAAGTTGTGATTGCTCCACTAACATATCTTGTTCTTGAAAACCAGAATAATCGAAAATAAAAAAGACATGTTCATTATCTCTCCTGCTAGAAAGGTCTATTAACAAATTGTTAATGGGGTTTAACTTTTTACAATTTATACATCACTTCACTGGATTCTGTTTTAACTCCAGTTTTTAAAAAAGCTTATAATACTTTTGTTGTTTTAGAGTACAAAAATTAGTTAATATAGAATGGTGTTTGTGACAGTAGTATAACATGAGAAAATGGTTTAGATAATATGCAAATTGCCTTGAACAAAGCAAAGTAAACTATTTTAAACTTAGGGGAGGTAACTAAGAGGAGGCTGCTTTCACGGGGGGGGGGGGGTGTAGGGTTGGGGGAAAGGAGGGTGGGGGTAGTATCGTCCTTAACGACCTACTGATAGTGTTTTAAAGCAAATATTTTCAGTGGCAGCATTGGTACTGTCGAATTCACAAATTATGAATTACTGAGAAGTAGAAAATAAAACAACTAAAAATGGCAGCGTATATGCCGTGGGTCGGCTCGTCTTAACATAATATAAAATTTGTTCGAAACTTGTCTTAGTTAATTTAGTATTAAATAACTAGCGCACCCGTCCCCGCGTATTGCCGCAGGGTTTGAATAAAGTCTAATTTATAAGAAAGGTTTCACCAATGCGTTACCAATCCTTTACTTAGACGCGTGACATTGTTCTCTAAAACTGAGCTATTTAAATGTAAACAATGCCTGCGCTTGGATGATAAATATTGGGACACGGGTTTACCTAAACTACCCCCAAACTACTGCATGAAAACCTTGAGTGTATGTTAACCATTTACCGAAATAATGAGGTAGAATTTAGTGACTGTCCGTGTGTCAGGGACGTAGAGGGGCGCTGTCGGGTGCCCCCGATTACACAACCGCAGAGGTGCCATGTACGGCCCCTGGCTAATTAAACCAATATAGGCGCCATAGTGCTCACAGGATAACCCAGAGCGCCAAATACAGGGATGTGACTTTTCCGAATTTTAGCGGAAATCCGATTTTTCCGTTTCAGTTGCGATTTTCCTCCGCTGATTTAATTTTCGCCGAATTTTTCTGCAGACTTTCAATTTTTGTCGATTTTTTACGAAATTTTTAAAAATTAGGATAAAAAACGGAAATGTCTTTTACGGAAAGGGCCAACATGCTCATTCCACTTATTCGTATTTAAATTGACAACTACTGTACTATACTTAAGTCAAACAGACACTCGATTATGCGCATTTCTTTTCGATTGGTCGATTGCGCTAGGTCTGACAGTGCTAGATCAAGATTATATGTAGATTAAGATTCGGAATTTCGGCGGACTTTCGAATTTTTCAAAACACACTTTTTTTAGTCCAAATTTTCCGCTATTTTCAGTTTACTATTTATCAAAAACACTGGGAAAAGGTAATCTAAAATAATGCAGTTATTCAAATGAAACTGACATCTCTTAAGCCTGGTTGGCTATCGATATAGCTATCAGTATTTTAACCCGCCTAAATCTAGAGTTTCTCTCTGATTCTATTTTATTTCGCAATCTCAAATTAATATTGAAATCCTTGCAAAAGGACTAGACTAACCCGCCCCACCTCGTAGCAACGGTGGCTCTTGTGACCTCACCTTGACCCCAGGTACGTGTTCGGTACTGCTTGTGAAAAAAAAAAAAAGACGTCACAGTCAATTTCAAATAGCTGTTCCTGCAATACGTATGCTTCGTAGGCCTACAGATTAAAAGAAAAATACTAAACTCAACGTGGATGACCCCTAACAATTTACATTTATTCCAAAAAAAAATATCGATATGGCTTGGCTATCAAAATGATTAACTTTGGTTCACACGTCAGACCCTTTCTAATTTTAGCTAACCTGATCCATTTCATTTTTCCATCACATGAACCTAAAACTTTCAAATTATAACTAATCTTAATCTAGGCTCTTTACAGTTGAAGACAAATATTTTTACCAATCCAATCTTTAAAAGAATATAGAGATCTAAGGCATTAGGCCCCTATTTAAAATTGAAAACAGGAGTACATCTAGAATGTACACTAGATTAGTACAGTTTAAATTAGCTTAATGGTAAAAAAAAACTTAATTGCTACTTTTGTTCCATTGTAATTTTTAAAAAGTTGATTATAAGGTAAACATTAAATTGCAATTAGACAAGACTTTCAATGTTAAATATTTTAGAGTAACATAAACTTCTTGTATTAAAAATATTAACTTCATTAAACAATTAATTAGTACAGTAACAGTATGAAGCTGCTTAACTGCGGTATGAAGCTGCTTAACCGCGATAAAAATTAGATAAATCATTGAGTTATTATCCGAAGAAAATTTCCTAATTTTTTTCCCTGGTCTGGTCACATCCCTGCAAATAGCATCCTGAAACAATGATGCTGAATGAGGTGTTTTCTAAAGTGACACAAATCAACAGTGCAATTTTTGTTAGCAGCAAAATCGCATCCTACCAGGGCATGAGAGGACACGCCTGATTCAATTTAGTGAGCGACTGTAACGCCACAATTTATCCTTTGTCTTATCGCACTGTTTAGAACCAACGCAGGCGCCATTGCACTCAGGGGAGAGCCTAGGCCGCCAAATCGAATCGAATTCTACAGGGGCCCCTGGTTTGATATAGTCAACAATTATTGTTGCCCATCATGTCTTTATAAATTTTTTTTAAACAAACTTAGGCGCCATAGTGCTCGCAGGGGAGCCCAGGGCGCTTCGGGTCGTTCAATCTATGCGGTGCAGGTGGTTGGGCCTGTTGAAGTTTTAATATAGTAGTACCCCTTACCCGCTATGCAGGCCGCACGGTTAACAGTTGCCAAGTGCTAACATAGCCGCTCTGGAACTCTGGACGCCACGAAGTGTGTGGATGAAAATCGCACCCTCCCAGTTAAAGTCCCACAAAAACAGATTTTAATTATTTTGTTACGGAAAACTTCTCGGGAGTATTCTTATTAACTCCCAAGTTTTATAGCACTCTGATGAAAGGTGTTGAAACGCATCCGACTTAAAATAAACCGGGAATGATCTCCCCTAAACTTTCTCGAATATTCTAATATAACACTATGGGGGATGGCAACTCGGGATATAGACTTAATATAGACATAATTTTTAATCCATTTTAATTACTCAAATTTTTAAAAATAGAATATAATCTCGTAGAAAAAAGAAATGCACACCAAGTGAACGCTAAATAAAGATGTGCATAATAGTGCGCAATCTGGTTAGTACTTTATAAATTTACATGCGTTTTTTGAGAAATCGGAAATAGCGTAAATAAGTACCTCCGGTCAACGGAAATTACTCAAAATTTGACAGAAGGTAGAGAATTAGATCTTTTACTTACATATCAAATTTCATTTATCTATCTGAAATAGTACTCAAGTTATAGGCTTTTGAAAAATTCAAAGTAGAAAAAGTACCACTTCCGGTTATCGGAAATCGCTCAAAAGTTGATACGGATCTACGATTTTGATAAAATACTTATATTTGAAATTTCATCAACCTAGCTGTAACGGTACTCAAGTTATCGTGTTTACACACGGACACACACACACACAGGCATACGGACAAGATTGCAAAATTATGTTTTTCCGTATCAGTGTTTTAATAAATTCCGCAAAGTTTCATTGCGATTGGATGAACAGTGTCAAACTGCATCATACTTTTATTTTCTTATAGAGAAAGAAACAAATCTGCCGGGGCGCGAATTTGAAACTTGTTGTTGAGGTTTCTGCGAATTAAATAAGTTTCACTGCGATATGATGAGGGGTGTAGTAATGCATAAAGGACCGACAGACACACACGCAGACATACATTGCTTTTTAAATAAATAGATAACAAAAATGCTAGAAACGTCCAGGTTTTTTTTTTGGGGGGGAAATTCTTGTACTACATTGAATTGGCGTGAATAGCTAGAAATGCTTTTTGATAAAAATAATGGCTGTAGCATCATGCATTAGTAGGGAATGTGTTAATATTTGTCACTTGCTCATATTAAGGATAATGTTACAGTTACCTTTACAGGTGATCCAGATAAAGAAAAACATGAAATTTAATGTATTTGTGAAGAAAATTAAAGGTTAACGAGCCGGCCCGCGGCATATCATACGCCGCTATTTAGTTGTTGTTTTTTCTACTTTTCAGTAATTCATAATTTGTGAATTCGACAGTACCAACGCTGCCACTATAAATATTTCTTTTTACACTATAAGTAGCTAGTTAAGGACGATAACACTCCCCTCCTCCCCCCCCCCCCTCCCTCCGTTAAAGTAAACTCCACTTAGTTACCCCCCCCCCCCCCCACGTTTAAAATCGTTTCAAACTAAATTATCTGCCCCTAATCGTCACTAAACCCGGCTCTGCTTGTAAACATTTAGCCTGAACCACAGCTCACCAGACCATGTGGGGGTGGTAGGGAGCGCGCTTGCAGCTTGTTTTCTAGCGCCTCCCAGAAGAGAATTATATATATACGAGAAAAATGGCCCGTTGAGGAAGGATACAACGGGCGCTAGGCTGATAGTGCTGTCTCTTTTCTCTAAACTAAAACCACAACACACCCCCAGACGTTCTTACGCGGGGGTGGGGCTTCGCCCCTACCCGAAGAATTGTATGAAAGAAACTCTTCACGCAAACCACTTAGATTAGACAAAATTGCCTTTATATTCAATGTTTACTCGATAATCAATGACGTCATATTACTGTGTGCACTCTCCGGCTTGAGGTTATTTTCTACTCTGTGCTAAATGTGACCGCGTCATACTTCGTTTTTCGAATTACTATGCAGGTTTTTAATTTGCTTGTGTTTTCTCTAGAGCGTTCTTGTCAGACAGAGCATTCTTGTCAGATAGACAGACAGACAGCGAAACTATTAGTATTAATAGATGTCACTGACAGTCTTAAATGTGCCTTAAGCCAATTGCAAATCCAGTGCTTTCTCAGCAGAATAACACTTGCGTAATTCCATAACATGAACTTAAAAGCTTCCATTTTTACTTTGTCGTATATACGAAGTATAGAGAAAGTCTTGTAATCGTGAACAAAAAAAATCGAGATTTTTGCAAATCTCAACGTTTTACAGGTTTCTGAGTCGGAAAACATAGTTTTGCAATCTTGTCCGTATGTCTGTGTGTAAACACGATACCTTGAGTACCGTTACAGCTAGGTTGATGAAATTTCATATATGTAAGAATTATATCAAAATCATAGATCCATATAACTTTTGAGCAATTTTCTATAACTGGAAGTGGGACTTTTTCTACTCTCAATTTTTCATAAGCCTAATTCTAATTCTCTGCCTTCTATCAAATTTTGAGTAATTTCCGTTGACCGAAAGTAGTAATTTTTATTTCCGATTTCTCAAAAAACTCATAAGAATTTATAAAGTACTAAAAATATTCCGCACTATTATACACATTTTGCCTGGCGTTCGCTTGGTGTGCAATTATTTTTTCTACGATATTCTATTTTAAAAAGTTTTAAGTAATTAAAAAACATGTCTATATCTCGAGTTGCCATCCCCCGTAGTGTTATAAGAATATTCGAGAAAGTTTAGGGGAGATCACTCCCGGTTTATTCTATTATGTCATCTTGAGTGAAGGGGAAAACATTAAAACTCTAAAATTACAAGATGTTAAGGTTAACAAAACGTTAGCCAGATGGCTGACTACACAGTTTAACTCAATATAGGTGGTGCTTAAATTTAAATTCCTGTGTGTTGAATTTGAATTAACACAAACAGCAGTTTAGTGTATGTGTGTGGGGGGTATTGAAAAGTTACATTAAGAGGTAGAAATAAGTCTAAAATGTTTTTGTTATAATATGCACAGTCATTTGAATATTTTTGCTTTAAGTTTGTTTCAAAGAAGAATAAACATTGAAACAAATGTCTCAAAAAGTAATAAAATAATGGTACATTTTTAAAATTTCTCTCAACCTAAGGTTTTTAAAATCTTCAAAAGTTAGGTTTCTGGATTGGTAAAATTTGATATTTCAATCTCAAGATTCACTTGAAAAAAATAAATGGCATCCCTGGTAGGGCCTATATTCACTAGTCAAGGGCTGGTGTAGGCAAAATGTTAATCCCAAAGCGAGTCTGGTCAAATTCTTATCATTTCCCATTAGATGATTTCAAAGCAAGTGCTCATTTTAAATTACCATTACTGTTTAATGGCTGATTATCTGTAATTTAGACAGCTGTAATGTTAAAAAGAAAAGATGCAGGGAAGTATTGAAAAAAAGAGGCATATATGGAACCCAATACATGAGGATTTTTATAGGTCTTGGCATATGTATATGTATATATTTGCTAAATGTAATTGCATTTTTTTTTCTGGATTTTTATTTTTGTATCTGTAGCATAATACTACTAAACTTTAATATTTTTCAGTACGCAGCACCTTCTTATCAGAGGGTTCCATTGTATCAGCCCAACCCTGCACCAAATTATGCTGCTGGAAATATAATGTATTTTCAAAATGGATGGCCTAACCAACCATTGCAACAAACTGCGGCTCCTTTTGAACCACAGCAAAGGAAAAGGAAAGTACTTGAAATAACAGATCCTAATACAGGACGAAGTATAACTGAGGAACTTTTTAACAAAAGCCATACAAATGAAGCTGATGAACATCATGAAGAACCCCCAGCTGTAAGTATTGTGAAACCTAGATGCACGAAATTGTGTGTTTAAGTAAATTCTAAGCTAACTTCATGTTTAACTTTTGATTTTTTTCTCTAAAGTTTTAATTTAATTTTGTATAATGATTTAACATTTTGCTTTAACAGGCTACTTCCAATGAACAAGACATGCGAAAGCAGTTCACACGCCTTGTGGCTGACAGATTAAAACCACCTGAAGATTCTAGTGCTGCTGTTCCTGTAGAAAATCAAACTTCGATTGGCAGTGTTCCCACCACTGCCACACAACCTAGTCAACAATATCAACAGCCCCCTCAGCAGGTACAACAGCAACAATCTGCTATGATGCATAATATGCACCCAAGTATGAGGCCAGCTATAATACAACAGCCCCCGGCTCCTGCAACCCCTCCTGACTTGCCGGCATTCAATGTTAATGTACCTCCTCCATCTTTCCGTCAACCCACACCTCCCCAGATTTTTAACCCCCAACAGCCAAATTCTATCCATCCTATTCGAGTTCCGCCTCAGCAACAAGTTAGAAGTCAAATGCCACATGTTATAAATCAACAGTCTATGAATCCCCTTCAACAGCACTCTATACCCCAGTCTCAGCAACAGCCCATTTATCAAACTAATTACTTGCCCCAACAGCAACCCTCCCAGCCTCTCCAGCTACAAAATTCCAATCAACAGTCTGTACCCTTGACTCAACAGCCAGCTACTCAGCATCAAGCAATTCCTCTAGTTCAACCAGTGTCTCAAGCTGCCATGCAGCCAGTTCCAGTACAGCAAGTCCAGTTACAGCAGATTCCAACAGCCCATGCAGCTGTCATTGCTGAAGATGTTTTGTCTCAAAATATAATTGCTGACACCAGTGCTGTTTTTGTTGAAAAGCCAACAGTGATTGAAGCAGTACAGCATGACATTCCTACCAAGCCACCTACTGTGCTTTCCCCTCCAGTCAAGGACGAATTCATCAGTAATGATCTACAGGAAGCATCTAAAGAAAAATCTAAGATTTCTCCACCAGCTTCCAAAGAGGCAACGCCAGGTGTGGAGGAAATTCAAACTTCAGAAGAATACAAGGATGAATTGCAAGGTAGGAAGCTAGTTAGATTTTTTTTACTAGATAACACAAATGCAGTTAATCAGTGTACATTTCTCTCCAATTATTTTTTGAAGTCTCTGCTGAGTTGATATAGAGAGTTGTTGGGTTTAGTTAGTACAGTAGCGTAGCGAGGGGCGGGGGGACATGTCCCCGGGCCCCGACCTTAGGGGGTGCCAAAATGAGTTGGAAAAATAAATTGAAAGGTTGAGGGGGGGGGGTGCAAATCGAAATCTCGAGCGGGGGTGTGTGTGCAAATCGAAAGCTTGAGGGGGGTGCAAATCAAAATCTCGAGGGGGGGGGGGGTGCAAATCGAAAAGTTTGTCCCCGGGCGCCAGGAAGGGTTGCTACGCCTCTGAGTTAGTATGATGTCCCAGAGTCTTCCAAGCATTGATAAATAACTGGCTCAAGTTGAGATAAAGTTACTTTGTAGGCTATATAGACCTTTTAGGTCAAAGAAGAAATTAACATTGCATTTTTAAAGATGTAGAGCAATGTAGAAAACTTAATTTTTCCATGCCAAAGTTTAATAGGTTGCAGGCTTGTATGGCAGTTCACTAATACGGTTGAAGTGTAGCCATGTTATGGTTTTAAGTCCAAATTTTATCTGTCATTGGGACGTCTGATGGTAAAACAAAGTGATAGACTGCTTTCCTAATCCTGTAGAATGTCCCGGAGTCATCCAGCTGGGCATACAACTGACTGACCACTCTGTTTCTGTAAAGTTACCGCAGTGAATTATGGAGTTATTTATTTTAGAATGTTTATTTGATGATAAAATAATTGATGATTTTAAAAAAAAATTACAAAAGCCAGCTTTTCTTGCATTCACGAAAAAATATGTAAAGGCTAGTGATGTCACCAACTATCTCAGCTGCTTATTGGGTCAACTATAATTATTTCTTGGAGAGAGGAGATAAAAATTGTAACAACTGGAGAAAATGAGACTTTCTTGAACTCACTGTTGGGCCCACATTGGGGGGGGGGGATGTATATGTGAATCAAATGTCTCGAAAAGTAAGTAATGCCAAATTTTACTTTGAAAAGTAGCTTCAGAAATTTTTTTAGTGTTCAAAAATTTTGGGATCAAATTGAAGGACGTGATTCACTTAAAAAAATGAGTGGGACCTCTAAAAAAATGTCTTTTTTGTGGTATAATTTGTTTTAGTTTGGCAAGTTTATATTCAATGGTTATGCACGTTGAAATTAATGTAAAAAATAGCAGGGAATTTTTTTTTTAATCGCAGGGAATTTTCTGGTCAAAAAATTGTGGGGACTCTGAATTATGTTTTCCCATCCTTTTAAATGTTAATTAAATTTTTTTATGTTATTTTAGTTG
Source organism: Physella acuta (assembly GCF_028476545.2). Lineage (NCBI taxonomy): Eukaryota > Metazoa > Mollusca > Gastropoda > Physidae > Physella > Physella acuta. The sequence continues at coordinate 188,928 of NW_026732765.1, forward strand.
GTACTTAGTAGCCTTGAAACGAGTAGTGATTAATAAATATACTACTTTTAGAAAGTCTGGGTATAAGTATAAAATACAATTACTATATTATTAATATATAATTTATTGGTTTTATCTTGCATATTTTAGGATATCTCTACTAAAACTTTATTTTTTTACCAACTGCAATGGTGGCTTTTTCTTTTACATACTGACTTAACAAAATAGCATTTAAATATTAAAGACATTAATAAAATAGTAGTTAAAAAAGAATAAAGATAAATTTCTATAATATAGAATGAAGAGTAAACTAGAATGAGAATCAAAAAGATAAATGAGAGTTTGCATAGACTCAGGTCAGAAACAGTTGGGTATCTTTTTAATTTAATATAAAATAGATTTTTAGTTACAGATGGTTTTATTGTATTAAGAATTTGTTCCATAAATTAGCACTATGAGTTGGCAAAGCTATGTCCTAGGAAAAGAGATGAGATGATGTAAAAATTAGCTCAAATAAGTAAGAAGAGTCAGTGGAATAGTTTTTATAGAAAAGTTGCTTATCCTATTTTAAAAATGGTAGCTTAGTGTTGTTGTACTTCCCATCTGCAGTATCCAGTACTCTTAAGTAAATGGGAGCAAACACCTAATAAGACGAATTTACGAATTTTAACAAATGTAAACTGTTATATTGTACGGTGCTGAAAGCTGGTGATCAACAGAGGTGGACTGGAGCAGACTACAATCTATACACATATATGTGTGGGTTTGTTTGTCTTTTATGCATTACTACATATTTCATCCAAATGCCATTAAACACTGGGAAGTTGATAATACACCTAGGAAGGTTTCTGCAAAAAAATTGAAAAAATGTTTTACATTTGAGGTGCTGCACCACTTCAAGGTGCAATTGGGTGCTCAGAGTTCCCTAGCCATTTTAGCACTTGGTATCTATTGATTGAGCATCATGCACAGACTACAAACTTCACCAGGCCTCTGCTGGCGCCTATGTTTGTTTTAAAGAATACCATACTACATTAGGCTTCTATAATAGAATCAAGTGCATCCTCAGCCCTCGTAGTAGAGAGATTGACTAACGCACACTCATGGCTTTCTTACACATGCCTGGGTGCGTCTAAATGGTTGTATAAACAACCAAGAACCCACTCCATTAAAAAAATAACCTCCTGTAGAGTTATGACACAATCTGCATCTGATTTTGTCGAACCAATCAGGAATTGGACTGCTAACCCGAAAGTCTCTAGTTTGGATCTCGGGCCCAAGACTGGTCACTGGCTCTACCCAGCTCTGATGGGTACCTGTCTCACTTCAAGGAAACAAAGGCAGTTGTGCATAGCTCTGACCACCTGTATGCCAAGGTCATTAAAACAGATGAACTCTACTTCATCGTCCTGAGTAGGAACAGCACAAAAATAAATCAGAAATTCAGATTATGGGTCTATTAAAAATACACCATTATTAAAGTAACAAGGTGTATCAGCCGCTATTTGAATTTTAATTAAACTGTACATTGAATTTTTTATCTTCATAGTAAAGCCTTTTTAGTTTCAATACAATTGTAAATCACAATTACTTTAAAGTTGTTTGACAAAGCACTGGTGGATATAGGCTAAATGTTGAGGATACTTGCAACAAGTATACCAAACAAGACACATTATGGAATCCACAAGGATCAAGTAAAAGGATACTTAAAACACGTTGCTTAGAGAAATTGTAAAAGATATGAACATCTTTGGAAGGAATTGAACAGAATAAAAAAAAATAGCAACCGACAGAAAAACATTAAAGGAGTTTCAAAAGCCGAAGGAAAAACTCAAAAACAAATAACTTTAAAATAAAATGAAACAAAAACCAAGTCCCATGTGAGTGGGCGAATAAAGTGAAATAGGTATTAGAATTCAAATTTAAAGTTCTTTAAGTCTTGAAAAGCTGTTGCCTACTGCCTTAAATTTTAAAATCAATTAATTTAAAAGGAGCACACCAAATGTTTTGTGTGTACAGCTGCCAGAATATAATTTTCTTATTCACTTGTATTATTGATCAAATTTTTTGATCTACTCCCTAAACACTTCACCCATCTTTCCTTTACCTAAAACTTGTAGTAAAAGGTTGGTCATGGTCATACAGGATTAAACTTTCCCAGCCTAGTGACTAATTTTTTTAGAATCATTAACTGTTTTTTTTTTGTTCTTTCAACTAGTGCAAAAATAAAAATGGGTGAAGCTTCCAATATTTATGGGGAGCATTCATAACCCGAGTTTTTTATAATTACTTTCTCATATACGAAGTATAGAGAAGTAATGTAATCATGCAAAAAATCGAAAGTTTCACAAATCTCGACGTCTAACACCTCCCTGCATCAGAAAAACTTAGTTTTGCAATTTTATCCGTATGCCTGTGTGTGTGTGTTGTCTGAACACGAAAACTTGATGAAGTATTATATCAAATTTGTTGTTCTGTATCAACTTTTAAGTGATTTCCGGTAACCGAAAGTGGAACTTATTAGAACTTATTCTACTTTTGGTTTTTCAAAAGCCTTTAATTTGAGTACTGTTTCAGATAGATAAACGAAATTTCACATATCACCTGTATGTGATCACACCCGCTTTATTTCTCTAATCATAGTGTTACTGGATGCTCTGTAATGTTTCCAGCAACTGTTTCCTATAAAATAAATTATTCATGTTAATTATTTTTTAATTGCTGAAAGTACAGAGCAGTAATTGTCAGTATTTACTATTTATTCTTAGTGGGTGAAGAAAATGTTACTTGCTTATTGCCCATTTAACAAAGCTCAATATTTACACGAACACCCCACACGTTTTCTATGGGAAAGAAATTAAAGCGGTCTTTTGTGTAGCCTTCATTTAAAATTGAGAAGTTGTGAATAAAATGAAAAGATTATTTTGCGTGATCGTTTGTGTGGCCATGTGATGAAATTATTTTCTGCATCTCAATGATGAGAAACCATTTTTGGAATTCCTCGTTTCTGATGGCCATTTGTATTGAAAATGTCTGCTATTTCTATAGATAAGTATAGATCTAGAATCTACTCCTGACGTTACAAACTATTTTTTTAACAGCGATTGCGTTTATTTTAGTTACTGAATTAGAACTTCGGTTTTACGCTATTATATTATATCATCTTTTAAAAGTGTATTATCCATACTGTTCTAAAAGCCCTTAGTTCTTGAACTAAGTTCAGCCTGTTGTTAAATCAAACACCACTGACGGTCTATTTTTAGTTCACATCCATGAACAACTGTTCCTTGCTATCTTCTAATCTAGGCTTCAGTTTAGCGCACTTTTGTTAGCATTGTAAATACTAGATCAAGATTCTACGTAGTGTCTGTAACTAAACACAGTATCCATTGTCTTAAGTAGAGAATGTACTTTGTGACAAAGCAATTCTACCTGACCCAGATAAGCATCCTTACTTATCTCGTATCCACCTATTACCCCTACGTTTTCGTCTTCACGTGGCTTGTGTGCCTATCATATTTGGCTCATGTGTTGTGTGCTCACTGGCGCTGCTAGCCTAGGCATCTGTAGTCAGACAGTGCCGGTGTGCGAGTGAATCATGTTCTACAAATAACGTGAAGCTGACTTTGATACACGTTTTGTAACATTGAATTGGCGACTGGCATTTACAGATACTTTTTACATTTTTTTCTTTGTACATTTACGGACGCGATACTATATCAGATCAAGTGAATAAAGTAAATGTGGCTTTATAGCCTGTTTATAAATTTCAATGAGTAGAAAAGGACACAAAGGTTGGTAGAGCATGTGGACTACTAATGATTTCGAACTGACATTTAGCTGTGCATGTTTTCCAATTTTAGCCTATTGCGTATCATCGAGGCAGACTTAGTACCTAAGCTAGCAACTTCCCAGTAAATTGTGTCGAGTCGGTCTACTGGTTCGAACACTTTCAATATTATCTTAATCTTGAGCATAGGTCAGATTAAATTGACTCGGCTATCGTAGTCTATACTATACAGGCCTACTAGCAATACAGTACTGATATATTCGACACTAATGCGTGTCAGTAAATATTCTTACTGCGACTTACTAGATCTACGTCCTAGTGGAAACTAAATTATAACAAGTAGTTGGACCGCTCATTGTTATCTTAGCATGGCTGAGATGTGTAATTTGATTATCGACTCGTTTAGACATTACTAAAAGTGTTGTTCAACAACCATAAAATTGTGATGTTTGTATTGCTAATGTTAGACATGTTCAATCAAAAAGTCTTTTAGTTTCGCCTTAGTCAAAGAGTACTTGACATTGTCACATACATGTGTATGTTTACATAGTCCAGTAAAGAGATCCGATAAACAAATAGCTTAACAAACGAGCGCCTTAACAAATCCCATCAAGATGGTAAAGGCTGCGACCAGGCTACGTGTAACAAAAGCATATCGACGCCGCTTGTGCTGGTCTCACCTTGACATTGTGCTATGTGCCTACTTTCCCCCTCGTGCTCGTTTACACATCGCGAAATGGTACATGTACTGGTATTTACCGAAGAGGCGAACTATTAGCTTTTCCCGTGAATCTGCGATATGAGATCATTGCTCTCGCAAGCATTTTTTATACATTTATCTCAATAGGGGGATACAAGTGTGTTGGTATCTAGACCTATTAACCTCTAACTGTCACAGTGCTTTGTCATTTAGCCTTTCACCTGGCTCGCGTATTGTTAACACGGCAGTTTTAGTTGTTTCGCTATTTAAAATATAGGCTATCCCATTGATACAATGCTTAGACTATACATTGCCCATCCCATTTGGTAAAACTAGGCCACAGAAATGATCCGCTCGATTAAAATTCACAAAAGGCTTCTCGTACTTTTGACAACACATTACCCGTAGAATGCCGTGGCCTAGGGCTAAAGCTATTTTCGAGCGTGTGCCTTACCAAGTACGACTTGTATTGGGGTCATCACTGGCCCTGTGCGTGATGTGTTTATAACTCTCACTTGCCTAGAATGCCGGCTTTAAACGGATGTACTAATCTATCTGAGCCATATGGTAAGGTTTCACAGTGTACAACAACGTGTTATTTTTAGCCGTTTCTGTTTCTAGTCCTTGTTTAAAAGAGAAAAATAACATTGAATTAGCTTTAGTGCAATGAACAAACGATTTTTTTACTTAAGATTTTTTCACGATATTTTTGCTCTTTTAACTAATTAAAAGAAAAATCTCAAAAAGATTTGTACTTGATCTCGAATCTAGATATAGATCTAGATCTAATTCTAGTTTAGAATCTAGATCTAGATTCTATATCTGTTTAGTGCAAAATAAAAACTTTAGAAAAAGTTGTTGATTCAGCATATCTCAACATATGTCACACTTTTGTTATACAACACTTATGTAAGATGTTAGTATTGTAAAGAAATAGAGAATTTTAAAGTATTGGAGCTATTGTATAACATAACAGTAACTATGTGCCTTCTGTAGATTAATAGCCAAATATTAATAGATCTAATATTTTATAAGAACTTTAATTATAGCCTATATAATATATAGGCCTACAATTATGTGTGTATTAATCTATTTCTTGAAGGATAATAAACAATAGATCTAAAATAATCAAACAAAATGAGCCATTTCAAACAAAATTTGTTGGCTCTTTGTGCATGTGGTAAGGCAAAATACTAAACATTAGGGTACAATTGGTTATTAGGTTGTTATAACTTATTTGTTGAGAGAAAATGTAGGTCAGGACCAAAATCTATTAATAAAATTTTGCTTAGTTAATTTGTTTAGTCCCATTGACTAATTATGTATGGTACTTGGAGGGAAATTTTTTCTCAATGCTGGTCTTGTGGATTACTTGGTTACAGGAAGCCTGGGTCTACCTTCAGTTGTAGCTGAAAAGTTTTATAAATCAACTGTTTGTTTTGGTTTTTTAAATCAATGACTTAATAAAATGTTTAAGATCTTAATCTAATGTAGGCTTTTAATGATGTATTCTAGGTAGTTAAACTAAAAAGCATATTTTTTAAAAGTGATCATGTTCTTTTCATAGGAGCAAGCCAAGCTGTCAAGGATGCTCGCAAAGGTAAAAAGAAAAAGGATTTCAATAGAAAAGAACTTGTCGGTAGTGATATGGATGCTTTTATGGATGTAAGTAAATAAGCTTTTAGTTAAAGCACTTAACTGTTACACATTGATGTTGTAAAGTTTGCTTGATTTTTATGCATTCATTTTTATACTTTTTTTTCTAGCTTGATAACATAAGCACCATTAGTGGCATAGTTCAGCTCAATAACAAAATATAGTCTCATTCTGCATGCTTCTATTCTGCTTAAAATATTTTAAGAACTCCCAATATTTTGTAGAAATGATAACTAAATTAGAAATAATGAATAACCCTAGTATTTATTAATTCCTTTTTGCATCTATTTTATGTTGAAAATGTTGTAGGGGCCTACAATAGGGAATCTGTGTTCAACTTGCGCAAGCACTTTTTTGAAACAAGTAATTTGTAGTATTTTTCAGTTACAGAGCAACAGTGAAACAACCAGTTCTGTTGCCATTTTTGTAACAGCGAATAATGAAATATGGAAAAAATAGGAAGTGAAATATTTCTTCTAAGACCTAGCACGATTTTAGCATTGGTCTAGCACTACAATTAGTATGTGCCTATCTAGTACATATAAAGTCAGAAACTCAAGGAATAAAAACTAAAAAGAACTAGATAAAGAATCAAAATTAAAAAAAAAAATTTGTTTAGTTTATGTAAAATCAAACAGCAGTGTTACATAGTAAAAGCTAAAGTTATAGGCCTAGTAGACTTTTCAAAAATTTATCAGAACCTCAGGCCACCATAAATAACAACAATAGCTCAACAAAGGTTTTCTTTCTGCACTGCTATTTTTAAATTGTTTGCTCGTGTTTATGTACCTAAGGTTCATTTCCATAATTGGTGAAAAATAGGAACATTTTTTGTTTTAAACATACAGATCTAGTTTAGATAAACGCTAAACAAAATCCACTAATTATTTTGATTGTTCTCTTGTTTTAAAAAAAAATTACATTTTGTATTTTATTTATAAACTCAGTTTGAGGATTTTATTTTTAAAAGTGAATTAGATCTGTATTTATTCTGGCATTTTTTATTTATTTAATTTTATCACTCTGAAATTCTTAAACTGATACAGAATTTTTTAGATGGCTAAAACTGGGATCCTGAAGGCATGGTACTGATAGCCAACCACAAAATTTTGAGTCCTTGGAAGTGTAATTAGTTACAACTTTTGTTACTGTAGAGCATCTTGTTACTGTAGAAGCTACCAGAATAATTACTATATTTTCCTTTTAACTTTAATTTAAAATACATCAATGGTGACAACAATAGCAACTGTCTGTTCCATGAACAACTAAGAATATGCATACTATTGAAGTCATTGTATACTTAATTCATTGCTTAATTTATAGTTTTAGGTTCATATTATTGAATTAGCTTATTTTTGTATTTCCAGTATAAATAGCTGTTAAAAAAGTAATTAATACTTTTTATAATTGTTTCACACCCTGACATAAATTTTTAAAAAAATTCACTACAATAAAATGACCTACAGAGTTTATGAATATTATGCTATTATCTATAGCACATTTCCATTCGTAAGGATATTTATTATTGGAATGTGTTGTCTTTAGTAATTGCCGTAAAATTAGTTACTGATGGCTAATACTGCTAGTTAGTAACTTTAAAAAATAATTATTGACTTTTCAGCTAGATATATTATTGAAGTTGTCTCAATTTGGATCTAAGAACATCTATCCATTTTTCTAAAAATTATCTATGTATGTCTGCATTATTTCTGTTTTTGGTGTAACCAAGCAACAGCATTTGATCCTCACAGATGCTTATAATACCACTTTTTGTAAATGACTTACTCAGAATGTTTGCATTTAGGTAGGCATAGTTGATTACAATTCATATTGAAAACAATCCCAAGACATTATTTCAGATATTGTATGCTTATTTTGTTAATTTTAAGAAAACATAAGAGCATCATTTTTCCTTCCTAGATCAGGCCTCTTTCAAAGCTTTCCACCCCTCATTGACCACTCTTTTCAGCGGTTGGCATGTCTTCCTGGGTCAACCTGGGGGTTCCACTCCAGCCTGTCTAGCTGTGTTGCTAGCATCCGTCTGTAGCGTGTACCAAATCAATACCATACATGGAAATTAAGCAACCATAGTTACAAAGATGTTGTTCTAGAAAGCTTTTTTTTTCATGAAAACAAATATAAACATTTTTAATGGCCTAAAACACGTACATTTCCGTGTTGCAGATTTCCTTCCTTTGTGCTCAGTCATAGATCAGATGGTTTTGATAATTTAGTTTGAAATCATGGTAAAAAAATTCAAAAGCTGAATCATATTACACAGCCAATCTTCATTCAGTTCAGAATAAATAACTGCCTACTAGTCATTTTCACTTTTTCCAATCAAAATTGGAGTAATATTGAGATGTGTCTGGACATATGGCAAAATATATCTACTGTTAAGGGCACAGACAGTAAAATAATAGTGTTGAGGCATAAAGAAAATAAAAAGGTTTAGTCTGCACTGTAAGGTTTTAAAACAATTAGTATCATAAATATACCCTTTATATTTACATTTATTTCCATCCATCATTTGGAAATTGATGATGGTATAATATTCTTCATTTGTAAAAGCTTGCTTGAATTTAACCTTATGTGTGTTGTGTAGATGAGTAGACATTTAAAAAAAAAAAATGAACATTACTTTTTCTAAGTAAAATGATGGTATCCTTGGTACACTTAAGTTTCTTTCACAGGACTGCCAATGGGTTACCTGATTTGAGTTAAGAAATTATGTTAAAAGATTAGGTAATGCTTATGAAGGGTGGCAAAATTAGTTTTTATTGCTTAAAATTATCAGCAAACTGTTGCAGATGTAAATCTTTTTTACCAGTGGGCAATTGGATTTTCATGGTGTCATACTTGGTATTGTCACTAATCGTCAAGATTATTTAAATCTGTTATAAACTGACAGGTTTTTAAAATGGTTTTTACATGTTTTTATTTTGTGGGGCTGAAATACTAATGAATACAAAAAGTTTATAATCTTTTAGCATGGAACTGTATTAAAAATTCATTATTTTGATGCTTAATTTCCCAACAAATTCATTGAAAAAAAAACAACAAAAACAGTAAATTTTATAAAGCCTGTATCTGTATTTTTCAAGCAAAATGTTAAGGAAGTGAAGGACATCGACAGAGGTGATGCTTGTGATTCAAGGGAAAATAATACTTGCACAGTAACTAGTATTAATGTAGATGAATGTACTAAGATGAATCAAAAAGTTCAAGCAACTAACAGTGACTCAGAGAAAGATAAAGTATCTGAAAGAGTGTTAGAGGATAAAGATGCTCAAACATCAGTAGCTAAAGACATTGGACTTAAAACAGACTGTGATTCCTTAAATAATCCTAAGGCTTTATCTCAGAAAGAATTGGCTGCACCTGCACAGGTACATTACAGTTACCCACAAATTAAAATTGGTACATCTGTACTATTGTTACTTCACTTGTCCATGTAATCATTTTGTTTAAGACTGGCCGAGATCTTAATTCATTACATTACTTAAAAACTTAGTTTAAACCCAGAAGTACTCTTTCCTAGGTTGAGAGTAAGCACAAATTAAAGAAAAAGAAGAAGAAAAAAGGACGGAAGACACCACCAATTCAAAAAACAAAACAGAGTACATCTGCTAATAGTTCAGAGGTTTGGAATTTTGTGATTTTTATCAGCAGCAATTGTGGTTTATAATAGTACACTTGGATGACAATATCGACTGGGCTATCTAACATCAGCTAAGAAATTATATTTAATAAAATTGTTCCTGAGAGGTTTTAATAGTAAAATATATAATTAATGAAAAGTCATTTTGAAAATGTCAGTGATAGGTCTTGTTAAACATTATTTCATACAATTATTTGCAAGTCTTTTGTTAAAAATTTTTAGGCAAACATTGAAAGCAGCTATCAGTGTACTAAACCACCAAATGAAGCTTCTCAGCTGGAGGTACAAGATCATTTTAAATTTAACACAATGTTCTAATTATCTGTAAAATTAACCTGTTCATTGTTTTTTTACTCTTAACATTATTTAATTATAAAATTGAAGTTTGAATTTATTTGTTAAGTAATATGTAATAAGCATTTAATGTTTTCTTTTTTGAAATTATAATTTATACAAGTTTTGTTAAATCCTTTAAAATGTTCTTGTACATTAAAACAAGTTTTACTATGTTAATTTTTGTAGATGTTAAATGTTTGTTAAACTTTGTACATTTGGCAAATGCCTTGTTTAAATTTACAAAATATTTTAAACATCTTAACTGTATTTTACTAATATGTTCTTTGCTTTTGCATGCTTCAGTAGTTTAATCCATACCTTTACTAACTATCCTTTTTGTATTTTTGTTCATCCCTATTTTTATGCACACAATATCTCATATAGTTTTTTTTTATTTTTAAAGTGCAACCCTAATTTTCTGAAACAGGCTGCTTTCATCACTGATTTTACTTTTATTTTTAGGAAAAAGAAAATGAAGCATCAGATATAAGCACAAAGCCTCCACTTCCCCCATCACACGGCGGCGACAATAGAGGATATCAAGATAAAATTGTAAAAGAAGATACAACTGCAGTTGAAAATACACATACCACAAAAGTGTCTACTAAAGAAGAATCCCCTGAGCCAGCATTAAGTAGCACTGCCCCTGCTCTAGCCCAAGCCAAAACAGTCACATGTGAGAAAGCATTGGATTCTGCTATGACACCTACCATTACCATTAGTCTCCCTGTTCAAAATCAAAACCAACCCCCGGCTGATCAGTTGGCAAATAATATTAAAAATAATTACCGTCATCAAATACAAGCTGAAAGGCAAAACTCAAAGTCTTTGGATAATGGCACACAAGAGGCAACACAGCCAGATGCTACACCTGATGATGCTGTGGTAGAAGAGTTGAATGAGTTGAATGAAGAGTTAGAAGCACCAAAGGATATGACAAAAAAAATTGATGATGTAAAGAAAGGGCAATCAAATGTGGAGGATGGGACTAAAGTGGATAAAAATATACCAAAAATTAAAAAAGGCAAGTTGCATTTAAATTGATGGGAAGCAAATCAAATATTTAATGGTAAAGTCTAGTTAAGTGTAGGGCTTAAAATTAAACATGACTTTAAAAAAATACTTAAGTCTGCATTAAGGCTGTGTGATGAAGCTATTATCTGCTTTAGTATGATGATAAACTCCATTTGGAATTCCTCGTTTCTGAAAGCCTTGCAGTCTTAACACTCATCCTTCTCCCCTTTTAGTTTGTTTTTAAAATTCCTTTTTGTGGTTCACCATTGATTACCCATTTGTCTTAATCTCAGTTTCCATAATCTCTTACCAGACTAAAAAAATATTTTTTTTACCATAATATGAGATGTTTGACTACTTAAAAATTGAACATTTTCTAAAAAGTAAAATTAAAGATAATTTGTTGTTCCATTTGATAAACACCTCATAATGAACATTCACTTACTCATTTAATAGCAACAATCAGTCTGCTCTGTTAAAGCCAAAAGGGAACTCAGGTTAAAAATGTATGCGTATATTTTGCAGAGCTGATTAATATTTTAGTGATGTGAAACTTTTATATATCTACTTAAAACTGACTCTTACAAAAGAAGATACCCCAATTTTACAAGCTGAACAAATTTTTAGTATCCAAATTGGAAAAAATACTATATTCTTTCAGAAAATCAATAAAAGTGTAACATTACTGGCACATAAGGAACGATAAGCAATCATTTAAGTCAAAGGGATGTGAACAAAACTCTTGGTGTTCATTCATATCAATATTAGATGCCTCATCTAATTACTTAAAATTGGAAAGTGTCACGTCACAAAAACATGGAAACATTAAAAATCATGGGAGATACATGATCTACTGGGGTACATGGATGACTATAGGTCTTTAGACAGGACTGCATTTATCCAATGACATGAGTAAAGTACAAAAGTAATTTTTTTTCAAGCAAATACACAAAGATTTTGGCTGTATGATGAAATTTCCATCTGCTTCTGTGATGAAAAACCATTATGGAATTCCTCGTTTCTGAGTGCCAAATTAAAAAAACTAAAAAAAATTTAAGATTCATTGCCTGGTTTTTTAAAATCTTACTGCATCTACAGCTAATATAGTTATGATATAGATCTTTAGACAGGACTGCATTTATCCAATGACATGAGTAAAGTACAAAATAAAAGTAATTTTTTTTTTCAAGCAAATACACAAAGATTTTGGCTGTATGATGAAATTTCCATCTGCTTTTGTGATGAAAAACCATTATGGAATTCCTCGTTTCTGAGTGCCAAATTAAAAAAACTAAAAAAAATTTAAGATTCATTGCCTGGTTTTTTAAAATCTTACTGCATCTACAGCTAATATAGTTATGATATAGATCTTTAGACAGGACAAAGCTCTTTAATTTGAATAAAAGTAGTTGTAATTTTTTTTACTGGCCATGTTATTTTTAATTAAATGTTTACAGACAAAGAAAAGCTCATCTATGACAGAGCATACTTAATGGAACTTCGTGAATGTCCATCCTCATTAGCAAAACCGGAAGGGCTTCCAAATTTGGAAATTATTCTCGACAAGGTTAGTTTTCTTTATAAAACACATTTTATACAATTTTTTTAAAAATGTATTAAAAAATTAAAATTGTACAAGTTGTGAAATATAATCTTACAAAACATTTATGGATATGTGGGCTAAGATTTTTTTTTTCACGTTTTAGCCTACCAGCTCTAATAGAACTAAAAGTGATGTCCTAGATTTTACTCCTGCATTTTTCCAACAAACTTCAACAAACAGGGTAAGCATATACCAATGAAATAATAGTGAATAGTTTGGTAATAATTAAGAAAACAAACATGTTTGTTGCTGGTCTTATTTAGTCTTGTTGCTTAAAAAAGAAATTGTTTGCTTCTTAGTTATATCACCACACAGCATATTTTTTAGAAGGCCACAAATTTTTCTAAGCTGTTAGCAGATATAGTTTTGCTTTTGGCTGTGTGATGAAATTTCCATCTGTTTTAAATGATGATAAACCACTTTGGAATTCCTCGTTTCTGATAGCCAAACATCAGCTTATGTTACCATTCTTGTCACAAATCTTTTTCCAACGAGGAGAATCTATTGAACCTAGTTTATACAACTTAGAAAGTTATTTTTTACTTAAGCAGGTCAGAAATGTTGTAGCTTTTTTGCTGAACTACTCAGTAGCATGAACATTATTTGATTTAGCTGTGGTAAACCTATTGACTTGTTTATTGCAGCACCCACCACAGATTGGAAAAAGCAGCAGTCGAGGTAGGCAAAGGCCAGGAGATGTACCAATGCCTCAGCGAATTATCAAAAGTTATTCTTTATCTAATGATGTTAAACCATTGCATCAAAGTGAAAAACCTTGGAAGCCAACACCAAAGCAATTATCAGCTGGCGAAATAGCAGAAAAGGTAACATGATTACAAAATATTGCCATTGATGAGTAAACCATTAATGTAGTGTTCTTTAGTTAAGAAAACCTTTTAGTTACACATACACATTACTTTTCTAGCGTAAATCACTTGAAGCAGAGATACTGTTTATCATGAATCGACTTACCCCAACAAACTTTGAACGCTTGGCTGTGGAAATGAGGGGTCTAAATATTACAACTTATGAGGATTTGCAAGAGCTGGTTAAAATATTTTTTGACAAGGTTTGTATGCCTTTATTTTAACTAAATAATATTCTATATTTGGACAAAATATTTAAATGTCAAAATTGTTAAATCACTATTACATACATTGATTTAAAAATCTGTTTTGTCCTTAAGTCACTTAGAAATGTGAACATTCTACCATTATATTGAACTAAATAATTTTTCAGGTAACCATTGAAACAAAATTTGTTGAGGCCTATGCACTGCTTTGCAAAATTATGGCACCGGTAAGCAAGTTTAGTTATTTTATCTTATCTAGCATAACTTAAGATACTATTGAGCATAATGTAGTTTGTTTCCATTAAACTAACCTGTAAGTTCCAAATTTCAGCTTAAAGTACCCCCTCCAGCAAATATGAAAGATAACCAATCTACTTTTCGAGTGGTTATGTTAACCAAATGCCAGCAGGAATTTGAAGCTGATAAGGCTGTTGTGTTTGAGGATCCGGAAGAGAAGAAGAAGAAAATTGAATCAGAAATGCCTGAAGGGGTATGTACTTTTAATGCCTGGTATTTGATTTTTTATAGAGTGGTTGAATGATAAAAGTGTGGTTACTGTTACATTTCTGGGCTTGTATCCATTTGGGCGTACCCAAATCTAACTGCGCTGATTGTTAATTTGTCAAACAACCCCTTCATATGCAAAGTTTACAACGTCTGTATTATTTGCTTTATTTAAATTAACTATTAATTTACACAGATTTTCAATGTTATGAATGACAGTAAATTCCAAAAATAGTTTTGCAAATACATTTTCTAAATTTATTATACAAACAGCCGGAAAGAACAGAATGTATTGAGAATACCCTGTATCAGATGAAGATGAAGAGGCTCAAATTTTATGGAAACATCAGGTAACAACGAATACCAAAAAATAAAATATTCTTAAGCCACCCAGGTCACATCTCACAAACTAGATCATACTTTCCCCACCTTCCAGAATTTGATAACAAGATCTTATTTACTTTGAGCTGTATTATCTAGAAGCTATTTTTAGTATAACCTTTAAGCTAGCTGTTGATTGGTTCAAGTATTGCCACTTAGTCCATCCAAATTAGTTTAAAAGGAGAAACTAAATTTCCTGAAAATAAAATCGAAAAGACAACAGTGTTCATAATTGAACATGACAAGCCAAGCGCTGTGGTTTCACATTTCGCATAAAACATCCAGATAAAGTAGCTACAGGCTGGAAACCGGCAAGTGATTGCAGCATTGATATCTGTGCACTTTAGAACTTTTTTTTTATTTTAAAATTTTTCTAAACATAAGAAAAAACAATTTTCTATTTATAGGTTTATTGGAGAACTTTTCAAATTGGGGATGTTGACTGAAAATATTATGCATGATTGCATCTACCGTCTGCTTAAAGCACGTGATGATGATTCCTTAGTATCTCTGTGTAATCTTCTTACTACTGTTGGGCAGTTACTTGACACAGATAAGGCAAAGGTAAGTATGTTGTTTAATTAATTTAAGCACTTTAGGTTATATAAAGTTTATTTACACCTGAATTTTAATGACACAAGTAATAACTTTTATAATATCTATTCTAAGACAAGAATGGATCAGTATTTTGCACAGATGTCCAAAATTGCAGAAGAGCGAAAATCAAGAATCAAATTTATTCTCAAAGATGCTATTGATTTAAGAAGTGTAAGTTCCTTATTTTATCTCAACTAATTTTTAATTTTAGTGTGTTAAGCAATGAAGCTTTGACTTTCCTGTAGATATTAACTACCTATTAACTACATCCACTTGACAGAATAACTGGGTACCTCGCAAAGAGCAAGCAGGTCCCAAAAAAATTGACGAGGTGCACAAAGATTTCCAGCAAGAGCAATTTACAAAACAATTAATGCAGTCTCAACCACCACCACCAAGAAATGACAATGCTCAACCAAACAGCAGACGTGGAAGTAGACGTAAGATAAATCACTGTTGTCTAATTGTTTTAAAACTCTTGAATTTGGTTTTTATATTTCGTTTTAGGAAATATTTTTATTATAAACATGTCCTGATGTAGCATTTTTTTTATTAATAGAACGTCAAGAAGAGATGAAACAGCCTCTTGATGATGGATGGAACACAGTAGGATCGAAATCTTTAAGGATAGATGCCAGCAAGATGAGACTTTCTAAGGTACAACATTATGCACTTCCACCATTAGTTTTTATGTTTTAATGAGTTTTACTCCAAATTTGTATATATTTTTGTTTTAAATTTTAGAATGTTGTTGATGAGAATAGTATTCAGCTTGGTCCTGGTGGCGGAACCAATAAATTCTCTATGTGGAGTAGAGGTAGTTATGGTGGTGCTCAACCATCAACAGATGATAGACCAGCTCCTGCAACTAATCGGTAAGTTATATTTGATGCTTATGGTTTAAAAGGATAGTATTAATGAACCACTGTTGATTACAGAACTTTATTTCTATCCTCATTTTTATATATTTTGATTACAGGATTAACAATTGACAAAAGTTAATTCATATTCATTAACAAATTTTAAAACTAATTTACAATTAAATTTTTAGATTTTCATTACTACGTGGCGAGGAAGACCGCAGAAATTTTCAGAGATCTCCTTCTCGTGGTGATAGTGTTTCTAACAGAGGCATGAGGCAGGGGCCAACAGCTGGTCATGGTCGTGGAAAGATTTTAACAAGATCAAGCAATGAAGGAGAAAGAAGAGAAACTCTAGGAGCATCTAGGTATTCTATTTTTAACCCTTTCACTTGCAGTTTCTGTTTATGGTGATGGGCAATAATTCCACTAATCAACCAGATGTTTCATTTTGCTGATGTAACGTCCTTCAGTCTTAAATATTTGTTTCATTTATTAAACACATAAGCTTCAGTAACAAACAAACAAAGCACCAGGGATATTCAGGGAATTATAATGCAGAACAGACATTTTTACTGTGAGATAACGCATTCTAGAAAAGCTACAATTCATCCAGTTACACGGGTTGTTGTACAGAGTCAAAATTTCATACTCAGATCATTAACTTTATTGTTTTTATACTTTTCCAATCAGGCCAATGACTGGTGGTCGATCTCAGAATTCAAGTAGAGATAGCAGTTGGAATCGTGATGACCATCGACCTTATGGACCTAGAGGCTCAAGAGAGGGAGAGAATGTTATGACCCGTAGTGATATATCATTGCGTCCTAACTCAGATTCCCTATTACCCCCAACCACAGTATCACCAGTCCCTGGTGCTGATGATCAGTCTGTCAAGAAAATGAAACCTCTGTCACGTGAAGAAATGGAAAATAAAGCTAAAATCATTTTGGAAGAGTTCCTAAGTGTGAAGGATCTTGAAGTGAGTAAAGCAGTGATGATTACTGTCTAAAGATATATGGTTTGACGTGTAACAAATCAAGGATGTGATTTCAGATTTTTCCCTTTCAGCTGCAATTTTCCTCCGCTACTTTAATTTCCTCCAAAAATTCTCTGCCTCTTTTGTACGAAGTTTTAAAAATGTAGTTACAATTTTCTGCTTTTTTTATTCTGTAAAATATTTATCAAAAACGCGTAATCTAAGATGTTGCTGCTTTTTAAATGAAATGTATATCTCCTGAGCCTGGTTTCTTTACCATTAATCTTGCTTGCGCTGCAGTTAGGTTATAGTTAATTTCTCCTTGTATTTTAACTCGCCGAAAGCTACAATTTCTCACTGCTTTTTTAAAATTTCGCAATCTCAAAATAGTATTGAAATTCTTGTAAAAGAATATTAAGACTAGACTAACCCGCCCCCTCCTTGTAGCAAAGGCGACTCTTGTGATCTAACTATGACCCCCAAGTAGAGTTTAGTTTTGCTTGTTTGGGGAAAAGTGTAAATGATGTCACAGCCAATCTCCAATATTATGGTCCTGCTTTGGCATATTGTGAACTAACCTGACCCCAACTGTCTTGTTTGTGGGAGAAAAACTTGATACCAACTATTTTATTAAAAAGCTTTTATTTTAAATGTTAGCTATAGTAAACTACTAGAGTAATGGTGTGAGTGCTTTACTGCGATAAAACAGATAAAATTGAGTTCTTCTTGGCTGTAAAAAATGTCCAATTTTTTTTCACATCCCTGAATAAATTAATAAATATATTAAAAATGATTAGTAAATGCTCTTGCCCCTTGTTACAGTTAAGAATATTTATTTTGAATTTCTCCAGGAAGCAAAATTATGCCTGAAAGAATTGGAGGGCCAAACTTACCTTGAAGTGTTGGTTAGTTCTTGTATAAATGATGTTCTTGAAAAGTCAAAGAAAGAGCGTGATATAACAGGCCAGTTTTTCCATGAAATGGTTAAAAATAACCTCATACCCTGTGTTACATATTTCAAAGGGTAAGTGTCTATATTCTTTAATATACCTATTAAAATTATTCTTACATTTTGTTCTTAATCTATTTAATATGGTGTAGTCTGTCAAATACTAATAGAATTTTTTTTTTCAGCTTGTCTGAAATTTTGCAATTTGCTGAAGACATGGTGATAGATATTCCAATGATTTGGACTTATTTGGCTCAGTTAATAGTCCCTGTTCTAATTGGTGGTTCAGTGCCTTGGTCTGACCTGATACAAGTACTTCAAACTAGCCTTGAAAAAAGTTGCTGTTTAAAACTTCTAACGGAAATTTTATTACATGCCAAAATTATTACTGTAAGTCATTACTTTTGGATAATTGTTATATTTATCTTTTTATCATATGAATTTTATTGTTGTGTCTGAAGTATTGTGAATGCTTTTTTTTTGGATACTTTCAATTAGCTTTTGATATTAATTCAACTAATCCTGTGTTTACAGAGCGAAGCTGATGTGGCCAGAATGTGGCAGAGCAGCAACCTTGAATGGTCTCAATTTGTAGATCAGTCCAATGTAACCAAATTCCTTGAAGACAAAAAGCTACAATTCACAATAGCCCCAGTGAATGAAAGTCAGTTGACTGTTCCAACATCAGGAATATCTGATGTTGCTAGAGTGATCTCTCAAGTTGAGAAAATGTTGAAAGAAAATGAACACAATGATGCTATTAAAAAATATATTAATGTGAGTGTTTTTGCTAGCTCATGAAAAGTCATTTTTAAAAAAATAAGTTGTCCTGAGGTTTTATACTTGTATAATTTTTTTCTTGTAAATATTATTAATCGCTAAATAGTCATGTTAACTTAGGCAGTTTCATTTAAGGCTTAATATTCATGTCATCTTAGGCACTTTCATTTAAGGCTAAATATTCATGTCAACTTAGGCACTTTCATTCAATTTCTTAATGATGTCTTTAATTATTGATTCTACAGGAAGTTTTACCTGAAAGTAAAAGAAACAGTGAGTTTATAAGAGGACTTATGTCTGCTGTAGCCGGTTCCTCTATAACAGGTGCGAAAATAGTTGCATGGCTTTCTTTGAAGAAAATAATTTGTATTGACAGTTTAAATTAATTTAATTGCTTATTTTTACCAATAAATATTTTCCAGGTGCAATGAAAACAAATGAGGATGTAATTAAAGCCCGTAAAGACATTTTACAACAATATATTAAGACCCCTCAAATGGAACTTCAGGCCCTTTATGCTATTCAGGCTCTAATGCATAAATTAGAGCACCCTTCAGGTAAAAAAAAAAAAAAATTTTACACTACTATCAGTCTTGTTTAAAAATTCACTCATTATTTTGTCTAGTGTATAGAATAAATCTTTATTTTCCTTGCAAAGTTTAAGGTTACTAAATAAGGCTGTTTCTTGTACGCTAATGTATCTTTATATTTCACAGGTGTCATATTTTCACTGTTTAATGTTCTGTATGATGAGGATGTGATAAGTGAAGAAACATTTAAGAGTTGGGAAATAAGTACAGATCCTTCAGAAGCTGAGGGAAAAGGGGCCTGTTCAATGCAACTGACACAGTTCTTCACATGGTTAAGAGAAAATGAAGACCCTGAAGCTGACACCCCATCTTGAAACTAGTTTAACTTTAGTTAGCTTATTGACTAGTAATACTGTTCGTCTTTTCAATTTGAATAAGATGTCTGTGAATATAGGAAATGAGATATAGTACATGCAAGACTGTATAATATTCTTTACTTGCCAATATAAAAACATTGTTACTTTCATACCCTGTCCTACCCAATCCAAAGTTACATATATTGATAATTGAGTGTTAAACAGAAGAAAAGTATTTATATTTATTGCTGTCACTTCAAAAGTCACTATATGCTGGCCATAGTTAACTGACTTAACACTGTTGAGGAAGAGAAGTGGTTTACATTGGCTTGGGTAGGACTAATTTATTTAACTTTCAGAGACTGTAAAAATATTCCTAAGTGATGTAAATAGTTTTAAAGCAACTTTTATGCATGTTTCACTTTCATCTGACTTATTTTCATCCGTTTGAAATAAGCACTTATGGATATGTTATTGGTCAAATGTTTTTCAGAAACATGAAAATTTGATGGCAGAGATTTTTAAATGTGAAAGTGAATTATGTTGATTTCTTTATTAACAATAAAAATCCCTGCTGTTCATTTTTATTCAGCTTTCTAAAAATAAAATACAGTAAAATCAGAATTAATTTTAACTATTTAATCGTATTCTAACACAAATGGCAAATTATTCAGCTACAATAATTAAAATGGAAGCAACTGGAGACAATGGGTTTGGTATATTAGTGTTTATTTTTTAAATGTTAAATGCAGTATGCCATCCTGCTTGTTTGTAATTTGTATCACATTGAGTTCACTATTTTTCAAAGAAACATTTTTATTTTTTGTTATAAATTCCCACATGGCAGAAAATTTTGTACTTCAGAATAACTGAAACAAACTTTGACATATTTTTCTTAATGGTTTATACAGTATTTTATTCATAAAAAGCCAATGTTGCCTATAACTTCAGGGCTCACATAAAATTATCAAGCTTAGTATGGTCAGCAGTTGCCACTATTTTTTCCATATTTTGGAGAAACATTGAAGTTACTGTATTGTGCTGTGCTAGAAATGTACGAAATAGGTGAAAACTTTATTACAAGTAATTGCTTACATTTTTGAAAACCTTGATAAACCATTTACCAAATAACTGGTCAAAACTGACATCTTCCATGTCGCAAGCCTTTCAAATTAACTTCACATTTCTAGGGACTAGCACTTTTTTTTGAAGCATTGTTTTGATGTTTTATGCCAAGATGGGTTTTTTACTTCACTTGCCTTAACTCAATTCCAGGAAATATTTCTCTAAGGGTATCATCTGTCATTTTAGGTGATGGTTATTTTTAAGTCATGTGCATGTAATACTTGACATACATGAACAGTGTGTTAATAGATTAAGAGTATGAATGAAACATTCAGTGTTTGATTTTTGTTTCTGTTGCTGTCCGTAGAAGATGCTTTTAAGCTGTAACTTTTCTTTAAAGCTTTATTTGCAGTAAAGATTTTCTGTAAGATTGCATGAATCTTTCAGAAATAGATATGTACATCTACAACCAATAATTGCACATGAAAGCTATTTTCTTTTTGACAAGAATTTTGTGGTCATGCTTATAAAAGTGTACATAGTTATTTATGAACTGTAATATAAAGTGTTTAAAAACAAATTTTTTTCTTTGATGTGGTATGACAAATGCATACATAACCTACATTGACATTCTATTTGCTTATGGTATGTAAGAGGTCTGGCTACCCATGGTTGAATGACTTCTATATTACATGCACTGGTGGAGGGGATTTAATCTACCCTTTTTATGATTGATTGCCTGCTCTCCCTTTCACATGTATTTCATAGATGTTAGTATTAAAATAAACAGTTAAATAATAGCCATTGGTCTTGATGGGAGTGAGCTATCATTCATTTGTAATGAAATCTCCACTCTGATCAAAATGTTTGTTTAAATGTAAAAAAAAAAATTTCGTCAATTTGTTTTATACATATCTTTTCTGGGATTGTTTTTCTTTGATATTTGTTTTAGTTACCTACTAGATAACAAGGGAGGGGAATAAAAAATGTTTTCCGGTCATTTTTAAGCTACCAGAATTGCACAGTTTTAGCAGTCATGTTTTTACATAAAAGTATGAGCAATGCCTGCTGGAGCAAGATTGACCAATAGAATGAAGTTCAAATGAATTGTGCTGTCCTGGACTATATAATCATGCATAATTATATGCAATTGTACTTTCTTCATTTTGTAAATACATTTTAAATTGATTTTCGAGAAAAAAAATGAAAAAAAAAACTTATTAAAAAAAACTAAACTTACAAAAAGCTTCATTATTTTTTTTACAGGGGATGCTTTTGTGGTCTTATTTTTGGTTGTTTTTTTTTTGAATTTATGAACTCCACAAGAAAAACTCATTGCCTGCTAAATTTTGAAATGGAAAGAGAATTTGACTATTTAAACACTTGAGAATTTTTTTTTTATTGTGGACATAATCCAAGTAGGAAGTATTTCAACTATTTGGTGTTGAATAATTCTGAACCTATCTTTCTGTCACAATGCAAACTGGCCAGTCATACTCAGCTCATGAAGTGACAACATAAAACCTTTCTGATATCAAATAACTCACTTTTAAAAGCTCTAACATTCCACACAAAATGAGTTGAAACATTGCTTCATAACTACAAGTTAGTTAATTCTATAATGAACTGTCTGTTTCTGTGACCCCAAAATATGAAGGGATAGTACGGTCATCACTGCCCGATTTACTTTCCCTAACAGGTACCCATCAAAGCTGAGTGGACTCTAAGATGTATAGTGGACTGTTCCTGGTTTCAAATTCAAGACTTAAAAAAACATTTGACCACATGAAGTATACTAAAAAAAAGTAACTATTAGAATTAGATTATAATAAATTTTATTGCTATTAAAATAATTAAAATAGCAATTGTATTAGAGGATAAATGCAAGTTCAATATGGATACAATTTCACAAAAATAACAGTTTAGCTTACTAAGCTTTGGTTAAATAAAAAGGAAGACAGTGATCATTGGATCAGTCATGTATATTGGGACCAGACCAATAACTTTGAAACTGAAGAAATAAAAATGAACCAGTTGTTTCTAGAGACTGATGTTAATTTACAGTTTTTTACCTTGGGCTTTAGTTTAGTATTGATTGGCAACACATTATGAGTGTTAGTCACCCCTTTCATCTAAACAAATGATCAGCTACACAAAGAGGTAAGAAAGTGATTGATTAACAATTCTTAGTCATCATATGAAAGCAAATGATTAAATAAAAAGTAGGTAGACTATTGAGCTTGGCAATTTATGGCACTGATGAAGCAGGTTTCACCTATTTCTGTGACCTCAGCATTTGAAGGGATAATCGGGTCAGCACTATGCCCAGTTGCCTTGACTTTTCCTAAAATGAGTCAGGTACCCATCAGATCTGGGTGGAATAAGGGACACCCTACAGTCTGGAATTGAGAAAGACAAGGCAGGAGCCCATGACACTGCAAATAAGAAGGAGGAAGTGGCACTGGGTGGGGACATGCTTCAAAAGGCTCACGCAAATGTGACATGCCAGGCGCTTGAGTGGAATCCCCGGAGAAAGCAGAAGAGAGGGCACCCAAGACAGACCTGGAGGCGGAGTCTTTTTGAAGAACTGAAGCCAACAGAAAATTGCAAAATTAATAGCCTGGTATAGGACAAAATGGAAGGAAATGCCGGAGGCCCTATATTCCATAAGGAGCAAAGAGGACTAGGTAAGTCAAGTACAGACTGGAATAGGAGATCCAAACTCATTACTTTCTGATTAGCATTCAAGTAACCACCCAACCATGCCATCCCCTAAAAAAAAGCAGCTTGCACAATTAGAATCATAACTAGATAAATAAGTTTTAATAAAAAATCATTTTCTAGAGGATACCCCTCCCTCCTTCATTAATGATTATACTATTTATCACCCTACTAATGTAATGTGTAAGGGATTAAAATCATATGTGTATGTGTTTTTATATATATGTGTATGTGTATATACATACATATATTATATATGTAATATATATATACACATATGTGTGTGTGTGTGTGTGTGTGTGCATGTATGTATTTATAAATATAATCTGTAAACATAGTAGTGGTTTATTATATTCACTGTTTGGAAACTTAAAGCACATGTCTTTGCAACTATTCCCCTAAAGATGTTGGAGCAGTCAACTGACTTTCATTCACAGGGGATATTGTGATTTGTAGCTCTTTGTCTTCAAGAAATTTGGTTACATTGGGCGGATCTACAAATTGAGACCATTCAAGGTTGCTGCTCTGCCACATTCTAGCCACATCAGCTTCGCTCTGTAAACACAAGATTAGTTGAATTAATATAAAAAACTAATTATCAAAAAAAGTTTTGAAACATTTCTGACAAAACAATAACATTCTGAATGACAAAAAGATAAATATAACATTTCTCAAAACATAATGACTTACAGTAATAATTTTGGCATGTAATAAAATTTCTGTCAAAAGTTTTAAGCAGCAACTTTTTTCAAGGCTAGTTTGAAGTACTTGTATCAGGTCAGACCAAGGCACTGAACCACCAATTAGAACAGGGACTATTAACTGAGCCAAATAAGTCCAAATCATTGGAATATCTATCACCATGTCTTCAGCAAATTGCAAAATTTCAGACAAGCTGAAAAAAAAAATTCTATTAATACCTGACAAATGGATTACATCATATCAAATAGAATATAAACAGAAAGTAAGTATATTAAATAATGTAGATACTTACCCTTTGAAATATGCAACACAGGGTATGAGGTTATTTTTAACCATTTCATGGAAAAACTGTCCTGTTATATCACGCTCTTTCTTTGACTTTTCAAGAACATCATTTATACAAGAACTAACCAACACTTCAAGGTAAGTTTGGCCTTCCAATTCTTTCACGCTTGTTTTTGCCTTCTGTGAAAATGATATAGCACAGTTATAATGATACACTATCAAATATCAATTTAGAAAAATGATTTTAAGAAAATTACTCATAATATTTCTAATTTTAAAAAGTTATATGTCTAAGGTTTTTTAATCTGTATATTATATATGTAGGAAAAATTAAGAAATCAATACATAAGAAAAAGCAGTTATAAAACCAAAATTATAGTCAAGTAAATTATCACATTTATTGAACCTCTTTTGTAAATAAACACATATACTCTCATGTAGGCATTTAAGCCAAGTATTCACCTTTTCATAACTTTGTTTTATCTGAGAAGGTGCTTCATCAATTAAAAAAAAATGACTTGTAAATTTATTTTATAATGATGACCTTGGAGTATATGCAACTTAAAAGTATACTTACATTATTATGTAAACACTAATTCAGACTTGTAACTGAAACCCAGCCCTAGTTAGATCTTTAACCCTAAACTATTATAATATATTTGACAAATCCATAAATAACTTAACAAAAAGTTGGACATCCCTAAATGGCATCACACTAGACCTGCCGACTCCTCCTTGAAAATTGCAATTCTTTTTCTTTTCAAACAAAATATTTGTCTAGAATATTAACTAAGTTTGGTCAGCATTTGAAATATTGACTAACTTGTAACCTATTATAAAAATGTATTTAAAAAAAATTGAAATTACTGCTAAAATTCAATATAAAAAAACTCCTTTTTAAAATGCAAAAGTGTCACACTTATGAGCCTCTCTCCTTTATCGCACACTATCACAAAGTATGAATCCCATCCCTACTGGGGGTGTTATGTCATTTATGAATTTGAATATGAAAGCATACTCACATCTAAATCTCCAGTTCCTAGGAATTCCTTAAAAATCATTTTTGCTATGATTTCAACTTCATCACGAGGCAGATCTTTAGGTAGGCCTACAATATATTAATATATTTACCTGTAATTTGTATTTAGATGTAGGTATATAAGTCTTTATTATCTTGTGAAGATTTTTTTCTTTACTATAAAAACTTAACATGAGAGCCTATGTTACTATTTACATGCATAGTACATGCCAACAGGAAATTATTGTTGTTGGGATTGCATTGTTTGAATATTATTAATCTTTATAAAATCTTAATCAGCCTCAATTAATTTTTGGACTTCTGCATTGTAGGCCAACACATCTGTTGTGCTGGTATTATTTATGGCTGGGTCATCTATTTGTAAGACAAATTAGTTTATTCATCACAATCTTTAGAAAATTGTTAATTGCTTTCATTTCTATATCATCTAGGGCCTAAATCTAATCACTAATGTAACAGTATTAATATAATTTTCAGATACAAAAAAATATGTAATCTTACGTCTACTTTCATGTCTGATGTTTGATTGAAATTTGTCATTTCTTGGCGGTAGTTGTGATTGCATCACTTGCTTTTTAAACTGTTCTTTTTTAAAAACTTTATGATTCACATCAATTTTTAATGAGTCTGATTCGCATGTATGATGTTGAATCCAGTTGTTCTTTTTAGTGGATAAAAATGATTATAATTTTAAGAACACATAATTATTTAGGAATTCTGTTAAACCCATTACTTTTTTTAAGACAAGATAATATTATTTGAATGCATTATTACATGAGATTTTCCTAATTATTGTTATATTTTCTAAAAAACCTTATAATTTAAAAAAGTTAGAACTATAGGAGAAACAAAAGCAAAAATGCAGCAATGATTCAGCCTTATTAAAGTTTGTTAAGAACATTAGAATGTCATTCATTAATGTATAGAAAAATAAACTATAAACAAACAAATAAAACAAAAATTGTATTACATATTTTATGTTTTAAATAACACAATAAAACAGTTGGTCTAATTTTTTTTTCTAAATAATGCACATTTTTATTTTAAAACAATTTTCTTCTAGTAATCAACCAGCTTCAGCATTTAATGTATTAACAGGAAAAAAAACAAACCCACTTTTCTTAAATCTATGGCATCTTTAAGAAGGAATTTAACTTTTGATTTTCGCTCCTCTGCGATTTTGGACATCTGTGCAAAATACTGGCCCATCCGTGTCTTAAGAGAGGGAAAATAATGTTTAATAACCATTTGCTTGTTTAGATCTAGACATTTTAAAAGTAAATTGCTTTCACTGTTATTAATTAATTTAAGAATATTTACCTTAGCTTTGTCTGTGTCAAGTAATTGCCCAACAGTAGTAAGAAGAATACACAGAGATACTAAGGAATCATCATCACATGCTTTAAGCAGACGGTAGATGCAATCATGCATAATATTTTCAGTCAACATCCCCAATTTGAAAAGTTCTCCAATAAACCTATAAATAGAAAATTGTTTATGTTTAGAAAAATTTTAAAATAAAACAAAAAGTTCTAAAGTGCACAAATATCAATGCTGCAATCACTTGCCGGTTTCCAGCCTGTAGCTACTTTAACTGGATGTTTTATGCGAAATGTGAAACCACAGAGCTTGGCTTGTCGTGTTCAATTATGAACACTTTCTGTCAGAGCCGGCGTTAGGGGTACGCGGGGCCTATGGCCAACCATCCGCGCGGGGCCTTAAATTTTTTTCATTGGTGTATAATTAAATAAAACATGTACAGTGAGGCGTTTTTTTTCCTTCTCAACGCTAATTAATATTTTTAACGATATATATGTATTTTTAAGCTGTTTATCAATGTCGTATTAACATTAAGACACTGATTAACAAATAATTTGTTTACTTAGAAGTGCTTTCGAAACGTTGCTTGTTTCTGTTAAGGCTTTTTGTTTGAAAAGTAAAAAATAAAACAGATATAAGTTTGAGACACGCATCAAAGTGACGATGAACGTCAGCTTCAAACCTGATTTTTTTATATTAATGTTGAAAATCTTACCAGTACGTTCACAAACGAAGATCTACTTTTCTTGCCTTTCGTGAGGAAAATTCCATGATTATATCATCAT
The DNA here is from genome assembly GCF_028476545.2 of Physella acuta. Classification (NCBI taxonomy): domain Eukaryota; kingdom Metazoa; phylum Mollusca; class Gastropoda; family Physidae; genus Physella; species Physella acuta. Next base: position 216,592 of record NW_026732765.1, read on the forward strand.
AGTCCAAACTGGAGGCTATGTCTTTTTCTATTGACAGAATCGACAGGCCGCAAAGCCTGTTTTGGGACATCGTTGATCTCAAATAGTTCTTGATCAGCTTCAGTTTGGAGAAACTTCTTTCGACGCTTGCAACTGTGACTGGAACTGTTAGCAAGATTCTGTAGGCGATCGCCGTATTGGGAAAGGAATCCCGAATACTCCAAATGTACTGAAGGCACTGTTTGGCTGACTTAATACCTTCGGGCAAAATTTCTCGAAACATTGTGAGCTCTGTACACAAATCTGCCCCGTTTAAGTCACGTGAGCTCACCGATCGCAACGCTATATCAAGATTGATGCAACTTTTTAACAAATCCTCATTATTTAATTTTCTCATTGTGTTTATGTTGTAGAGAAACCCAAAGAGTGAATCGTATTGTCGTAGTTGTTCAAATCGAGTGTTCATGCCAATAATTGCTTGATCCATTATACATAAGAAATACTCTGTTCTAAACTCATCTTCACCCGATAACGTGCTTTCATCTGGTACTCTCAACAGTGGCATTCAAAGTGTGTGGATGCCGGGAAAAATAGCAAAACATTGATAGATTTCGGAATAAGCTCGAATCGTGAAAAACACTGTTTACAGCTATAGATATCCAAATGAAATGACTCTCAAATGTAATCACGGACGCTCAGTAAGGTGGAACACTGGGGGGGGGGGGGGTGACAGTTGGTGGGGTGAGGTGAAGCCCGTGAAGGATAACTGTACATTTAAATCTATGGGATGCCAAACCCTAAAAAAAAATCAGTTCGGGTACTACGTTACTGGATCTCTGACCGCAGCCATTCAAGAGAAGGTGCGTGTTTATAGAGCGTCCACGTATTACATTACAGATTAAGACCGCGTTCTCACAAGAGAAGGTCCGTGTCTATAAAAAGTGAACCATGTGCTTCGTGTTATTTATGAGTTTCGCGATGGCATGCTCGGACTGCCGGTAATTTAGACGTTTGAGAAATCAGGAGAACTTTACCATAAAACAGTCTCAGCCCGATATATCAAACAGTATAGACTTTATAATTTGTTTAGTGTGCCTACACTATTTTAAAACAAGAATCACTATGGCCTTAACTATTATACTGAATATCCCTAAACAGAGGCGTAGCGAGGGGGGGGGGGGGGTGGGGCGGGGGTGCGGATCGCACCGGGTGACACCATTTAGGGGGTCGACACCAAGGCAAAAAATAGCAAAATATATAGAGAAAAACTTGAGGGGGGGGGGGGCAAATCGAAAGTTTGAGGTGGGGGGGTGTGCAAATCGAAAACTTGAGGGGGGGGGGGTGCAAATCGAAAGTTTGAAAGTTTTTTCCTGGGAAGGGTCGCTACGCCTCTGGGGGGGGGGGGGGTGACACCATTAAGTGCCGCACCGGGTGACACCCGACCTCGCTACGCCACTGTCCCTACAATTAATTAAAATAAACATGTGCTTAATCACTTTACGAATACCGTTAAAGTTTACCAAAATGAAAATGGACATAATTACTGTATAAATGCCCTTCAAAAATATAAAAATAAATACAAGTATATTGTATTTAAAGATGACCTGACTATATATAAAATAAATATGAACATAATTACTGTATGGATGCCTATAAGTACACAAAAGATGCCCATACCGTGTATAAATTGTGATTTTAGGGATAAATACTCTGGATTTCCGGGGCATGTCCCCATCCGCTCCCCTCCCCCCTCCCCCTCCTCCTCTGCAAGCCATCATCAGGTCACTGACTGTTTACTACAGGCACCCCCGCCTGCTCACTAAAAAAAAAAAACTTCTTCCACGGTCCGCAAACAATAGGGTATCTTTTTACGTTTTTCTCGATTTTACCTCCCATGTCAGGTCGGGGGCTAATTCGCGACCGCCATCTCCAGTCACCTCCGGACAATAGCGAGTCGACCTTGCCAGCGATGTGTGACACTTATGTCTTTCTTTAGAATAACGGTCTGTCCCAGTCCATGTAGAGGATAACTCACTAACATCAGCCGTGGCCTCTGTTTTAACATCCAACAATTTCGGCCATTTAGTTGGGTTGTTTTTTTTAATTTAATTCAGCAAAGATTATTTAAGTTTACAAACTAATTCAGGCAACAATGGCGCTGCTGAAGCGCGGGGCCCCTTCAAGCGCGGGGCCTGCGGCGACCGCCCCGTTTGCCACCCCCTAACGCCGGCTCTGCTTTCTGTTGTCTTTTTGATTTTATTTTCAGGAAATTTAATTAGTTTCTCCTTTTAAACTACTTTGGATGAACTGACGAAGTGGCAAAACTTGAATCAATTAACAGCTAGCTTAAAGGTTATACTAAAAATAGCTTCTAGATAATATAGCTCACAGTAAATGTCAAGGTTAATGTTTTCTCGTCTAAGATAATAAAAAATGGGGTGTTCACAAAATTTTTGGGCCTTATACTGACTGGGTACAACATTAAAAAAAAAAAATTGGTTTTAAAGGTATATTAGATCTTGTTATCAAATTCTGGAAGGTGGGGAAAGTATGACCTAGTTTGTATGATATGAAAAGATGTGACCTGGGTGGCTTAAGAATTTTATATTTTTTGGTATTCATTGTTACCTGATGTTTCCATAAAATTTGAGCCTCTTCATCTTCATCTGATACAGGGTATTCTCAATGCACTCTGTTTGAGGTAGATTAAGAATTACACAACGGAGACAGAAGCCCTTAACATGTAAACAGCTTTTATTGTTAACCGGCCAAACGGAAGTGACGAGAGACACAAGTAAGGGACATCACTCAAGATAACAATATAAATATAATACCAATACAATTATCTCAATCTATTACATCCCTTTACCCTTAGAACACAATAACACATCTCTCAATAGAACAATTGATAGTATCCTAAAATCACCAATTATATTGTAACATGAACACTATGGTAGATTACATCCTTACAAACAATGCACAATATGCCACAACATAATCAAGATACAAAACAATAATGTCAAAGTCCTCTTGACCTTTAAAATCATAGGTCTAACTTATTTGGGACTTTGATTGTCCTGCTTGACCTTCTCAGTGGCCTTTGATTTGGTGACTCAAGATTCTGACCATCTGGATTCTCTATCTCAGGAGGTCTAGGATTTAAATCATTAACTCCAGAATTTACATTTTCTGACTCCAGACAACTTGGTTCACTCATATCAACAGAACTTGGTTGTGAAACAAACTGAGTTGGTGTGAACTGATCAGATTTGGTGGGATTGACAGATTCACACTTATTATCTGCACAAGTTATTTTCAACTGGTCTGCATGTCTACGGACAATAAGTCCATCATTTGTTTTTACTTTATAAGACACCGGTCCTGTACATTGAACTATTTGACCTGGTATCCATTTTTCCTTTCTCCCATAATTTCTTAGATACACATTATCATTAACTGCAAATTCTCTTTCAATGGATGATTTGTCATGATTTACTTTTTGTGTATGTTGTTGGGAAACAGACCTTTGAACAGTTGGATGTAGTAGGTCAAGATGAGTTTTAATTTTCCTACCACATAGCAATTCACATGGTGCAACATCTGTTGTTATATGAGAAGTTGTGCGGTATTTGGCCAATAACCTGTTTACTCTTTCATTGTCACCTTTAGGTTCTTCTGTTTGGTATTTACCTTTGATGTTACCCTTTTAGTTTCTTTTAGTTTCTGTAAGTGCTAATGATGTTAGCAAAGTTGTTTGATGATCACATTCCTTCTTACTAATGTATTCTCTTTAAAACATTTGAAATTGCCATATCACCATAATCATTTATTAAGTTACAAATACTTTGTTTAGGCAACTCTGACTGATAATGGACTGCATCTTCTCCATCTTTTATATTATCTTCACAAAGGGTTTTAATTTCTTATTTTATATGGCCTTAAGTCATCATTCACAGACTCTTCAGGCCAACCATTCATACAGTACTCATATACTTTTATTAAGCACTCATCTTTTTGTGTTTCTCTTTTAATATCATTCACATTTATATTGGAGTTATCCATGATAGTGAAGAGAACAAATACATCTTCTGGTACATAGCTCAGGCTTTGGTTTTTTAAAGGTAATCTACTAAGACTATCTACACTATTCTCAGATCCAGGTTTGTATTTCAATTCATAATTATATGCAGTTAATGTGATAGCCCATCTTTGAATTCTTGGTGAGGCATGCTCAGGTAGGTTTTTGTTTTCTCCAAATAAACCTAGCAATGGTTTATGATCTGTAAAGATGGTGAACTTCCTACCAAACAGAAACTTATGAAATTTCTTAACACCAAAAATGATGCCTAAGCCTTGCCTATCTAACTGAGAATAATTTTTCTCAGCCTGGTTCAAAGATCTACTTGCAAAAGCAATGGGTCTGTCACCCTTCTCATCCATGTGGGACAAGACTGCTCCTACACCATCTGGTGAAGCATCACATGTTAATATAAGTCTTTTCCCTGGGTCATAGTGAGTTAGTAAGGTGTCAGCAGACAAAGCCTCTTTTGCTGTATTAAAAGCAGCTTCTTGTTGTTTACCCCAGTGCCAAGTTGCATTTTTCTGTAGCAGCTTGTACAGTGGTGATAGTTTACCAGACAGATTTCCTATGAACTTTGCATAGTAATTTATCAAGCCCAAAAAAGCTCTTAGTTGTTGGGTATTTTCAGGTTTGGGTGCTTCTTTAATAGCTTTTGTTTTCTCAAGTTGAGGTCTGATGCCTTGTTTGCTCAATATATAACCAAGAAAACTAATTTCTGTCAGCATGAATTGACATTTATCTTTGTTTATCTTTAAACCTTTTTCACCAACAATTTTCAATACTTTATCAAGTGTTTTAAGATGTTCAGTGTCATTCTTACCAGTTATGTACACATTGTCAAAGTACACACAAACATTTGGAATATCTTTAAAAATACTGTCCATGACAGCTTGGAAAATTCCAGGGCTAGATGATATGCCAAAACATAGTCTTTCATATTGGTAGAGTCCTTTATGTGTGTTTATTGTCGTATAGACTTTTGAATCTGGATGCAGTTCTAGTTGAGTGTAAGCATGACTAAAGTCTAATTCAGTGAATTTGTCTCCTCCTGCCAAATTCAAAGAAATTTCCTCAATGTTAGGTATAGGGTACCTATTTAGCTCTATTTGCTTATTCAGTGTAGTTTTATAATCTCCACAAATTCTTATAGAACCATCCTTCTTTAACACTGGCACAATGGGTGTCGCCCAATCGGAATAGTCTACCTTCTTTATAATGCCATTAGATTCCAATCTACTTAGCTCATTTTCAATTTTATTCCTCATTGCATAAGGTGGAACTCTAGCTTTGCAGTATCTTGGATTTGTGTCTTTAATGCTTAACTTCACTGTTCTATCATTTAGTAATCCTGGATTACCAAAAACACATTTATTTTCAGATATAACTCTATCTAGTGAAGTAAGACTAGATTCTTTTACATTCTTCAATGAACAAATACTCTCCCAATTTAACTTAAGATCACTTAACCAGTTCCTACCTAGTAATGGCGGTCCATTTCCTTCAACCACAAGAAGAGGAAGTTTAACACTTTGACCATTATAACTTACATGAACCATACACTCTCCTATTACCGGAACATTGTCACCAGTGTATGTTGTTAGACACTTGTGACATGGCTGTAGAGACACTGATCCTCCTGTGACAGCGTCAAAATCTTTCTTTGTTATGACTGTTAGAGATGCTCCAGTGTCAAGTTGGAAGCTGATGCTCTTACCGTTAATATTAACTTGTACATTGATGGGAGCATGACTTATTGATTTCACAGAGAACAGGTTGAAATCCGGCTGCGAATCAGTTTGAGCATTTTCACAGGTAGAGTGGTTCATTGGTTGGGTTAGGTAGTCTTGGTGAGAGTTAACATAGTGCTGCCTTTGGTTGCGGTACTGTCTTGACTGGCTAGATTTAGCAACAGACGAAGACTTTGCGAAGCAGGCCTTAGCAATGTGACCTTGCTTACCGCACTTATAACAAGTTGCTAACTTGAACTTGCACCGATGAGATGCATGGGGACCCTTGCATCGATGACATTTTTGATAATTATTACTAGATTTAGATCTAGGATTTGAACGAGCAGGCTGTTTAGCATAAGTTGGAATGCTCTGATGGGGTTGATGTTTATTGACTAACCTGCTGTTTACTGCATGGATCTCTGAAGGTGCTAAAGATCTCGCCGCATCAGATGACTGCTGGAATGAAGTTGCAAGTTGTATTGCTTTTTCCAATTTTAGATCTGACTCGAGCAGCAACTTTCTTTGAATATCAGGGCTGTTTACACCTGTCACAAACTTTTCACATAATCTGTCAGACAGCGTGTCTCCGAATTCACAAAATTCACTTAAATGACGTAAAGCAGCAACATATTCTGATATTGACTCGTTTGGTTGACGAGTCCTACTGTCAAATCTAGCTCGACATAGAAACTTTGATGGGGTAGGCGCATGGTGGTCTGTTAGCAATTTGCTCAGCTCGTTAAAGCTCTTGGTATCTGGACTAGCTGGTGCGCATAAGTCCTTTAGTAGCCTAAATTGTTGAGGCCCTATGACTGTTAACAAAACAGCTCTCTTTTTGGCTTCTATCGTCACGTCGTTTGCTTCTAGGTAAAAGCTTAACCTCTCTAGGTAATCTTGAATGATTTCATCATTCGCATCAAATTCTTTCATTTGGCCATACAGCGCCATAATTCTAGAAATAATTAGCTAATAAGCTCTAGCAAACCTCTTTTTTGCGTAAGTAGGTGCTCTTTCTAGTAGATGTTTATCCTTCGTCGTCAATGAGATAGATTAAGAATTACACAACGGAGACAGAAGCCCTTAACATGTAAACAGCTTTTATTGTTAACCGGCCAAACGGAAGTGACGAGAGACACAAGTAAGGGACATCACTCAAGATAACAATATAAATATAATACCAATACAATTATCTCAATCTATTACACTGTTCTTTCAGGCTGTTTGTATAATAAATTTAGAAAATGTATTTGCAAAACTATTTATGGAGTTTACTGTCGTTCATAACATTGAAAATCTGTGTAACTTAATAGTTAATTTAAATAAAGCAAAAACAGACATTGTAAACTTTGCATATGAAGGGGTTGTTTGACAAATTAACAATCAGTGCAGTTAGATTTGAGTATGCCATAATGGATACAAGCCCAGAAATTTAACAGTAACCACACTTTTATCATTCAACCACTCTATAAAAAATCAAATACCAGGCATTAAAAGTACATACCCCTTCAGGTATTTCTGATTCAATTTTCTTCTTCTTCTCTTCCGGATCCTCAAACACAACAGCCTTATCAGCTTCAAATTCCTGCTGGCATTTGGTTAATATAACCACTCGAAAAGTAGATTGGTTTTCTTTCATATTTGCTGGAGGGGGTACTTTAAGCTGAAATGTGGAACTTACAGGTTATTTTAATGGAAACAAACTACATTATGCTCAATATTATCTTAAGTTATGCTAGATAAGATAAAAAAAAACTAAACTTGCTTACCGGTGCCATAATTTTGCAAAGCAGTGCATAGGGTTCAACAAATTTTGTCTCAGTTGTTACCTAAAAATATAAATATAGGTTAATTTTATGTGTTAGAATATTGCTCGCTAGAGAATGCCTACAGCAAAAAAGATCATGCGTTTATCAACTTATTTATTATTCATATGCAATTTTTCCCATGTGAATATCACTATTAGTATGAAAATGAGAATATCTTTGATCAGCAGAAATAATTAAAAAACTAATAAAAAGTAATGAGAACAAACCTTGTCAAAAAATATTTTAACCAGCTCTTGCAAATCCTCATAAGTTGTAATATTTAGACTCCTCATTTCCACAGCCAAGCGCTCAAAGTTTGTTGGGGTAAGTCGATTCATGATAAACAGTATCTCAGCTTCAAGTGATTTACGCTAGAAAAATAAAACTTGTTAAAATGTCCAGAAAAGTTCTATTACAAGTAGTCCTATAGCAAGGAAAATTTAAACATGCAAATGTTACCTTTCTTAACATTTCACCAGATAACAGCATCTTCCAAGTTGGTTTCCAGGGATTTACACTTTGATGCAAAGGTTTAATGTCATCGCAAGAAGAATTACTTTCAATAATTTGCTGTGGAATTTTTAAATCTCCAGACTTTTGTTGACTAAGTTGTGCTGAGTTCTGGATAAAATATTAATAAAGACTTAAATAAATAAAGAGATTTGTAGTTTTTAGAATAATTTAAATACATACAATATTTTATAGACTTAATGTAGTTTGGCTAATAAATTGAATAAACTGAAATTAAATATATATATATATATATATATATATATATATATATATATATATATATATATATATATATATATATATATATATATATATATATATATATTCAATTTCAGTTTATTCAATTTATTCAATAATGGTAACAATAGTAGGCACTTATATACACATATACTTGCATATATATACATATATGTGTATACATATATTTATACATATATAAATGACTTATATATAAGCATATATATATATATATATATATATATATATATATATATATATATATATATATATATATATATATATATATATATATATATATTTATATATATATACATGCATATATATCTACATGTATATATAAATATACATACTCATATATATAAACATATATGTATATACATATATGTATATACATATTACATATACATAAGCATATTTATATTATATATATATATATATATATATATATATATATATATATATATATATATATATATATATATATATATATATATATATATATATATATATATAGGGCCTATATATATATATATATATATATATATATATATATATATATATATATATATATATATATATATATATATATATATATATATATATATATATATATATATATAAAACTATGATTATATATTATCTAAATAGGTTAATTGGTTTAGGCTTTTAAAATTTTTATTTATCTTATTTATAATTATTTCAGTTTGTTTAGATAGTCTTTAGGTATTATTTAATCTAGATCTGATTACCGTTGAAATATCTTTTGAGAGCTATACTACTAGATATTTCTATACTTGATGAGATGTAACTTGTGTAACTCACTGGTTATTACCTTATTTTTTGATTGCCGCTTGTGTGGGGGTACCCATGGCTTGTGGCTCTTGTGCAGCGGCTTAGCAATATTTAGCCCAGTTTTGGCGTCGTGTGGCTCCATAAGTTGTATAGTTACAGTTACGCGTTCTATAGTTACACGTTGTATACTTTATAGTGTATAGTATAATTACACGTTGTATAGTTATACGTTATATAATTTATATAGTATAGTGTTGGTTTAAAATAGAATAAGTTTAAAATTTGCACTGGTGCCAAGGATATGAGCTCAGATTCGGTTACGAGCGCTCACTGAATCACCAGCCCTGTTTTCACATTCCTAGAACTTTAGTGAATTCCAATCTAAGGAGAATGAAAGATGCGGGAAATTCCGTTTTGTGCTTCTATTGCTTAAGAAAACCTGCAGAGTGGCTTAGCCATGTTACGGATACTTTTTTGGCTGCAGTTTTGGTTTTTACTCACTATACATTAGTGTGCAAATAAATAAGTTTTGTTTAAGAAATCACCATGTGTCACCTGTTCGCTTAATTCTTTTTTTTAAGCAAGTTCTAACGAACCTTTTCTTAGGTTAAATACTCAAAGAGGCTTACTTTCAAGTATTTTGGACTAAGCTGGGTTTAAAATAGTTTTTATAAATCACTACGTCGAAATATGTTTCAGCTGTCGGAGTTGCTAGCGATAAACATTACTTAGGGCTGATTCAAAACTTTACCGCGTCAAAAGTCTTAAGTGTAGCCAACTGTGACAAAAGGTCATGGCAACTTGAGGCCATTTATTTTATAATAAAACCTCAGTCTCTAGGACAGAGTTCGTTTATAAATGACCAAAAGCGTTCTAAATAGGTTAATTGGTTTAGGCTTTTAAAATTTTTATTTATCTTATTTATAAATATTTCAGTTTGTTTAGATAGTCTTTAGGTATTATTTAATCTAGATCTGATTACCGTTGAAATATCTTTTGAGAGCTATACTACTAGATATTTCTATACTTGATGAGATGTAACTTGTGTAACTCACTGGTTATTACCTTATTTTTTGATTGCCGCTTGTGTGGGGGTACCCATGGCTTGTGGCTCTTGTGCAGCGGCTTAGCAATATTTAGCCCAGTTTTGGCGTCGTGTGTTAAACAACATTGTCACATATCTTCACAAAAATGACGACACACTTTATCGCACCCACCCTTTTTTGTTGTTGTTATAATAAAAACAAGTTAATAAAAAGCCTAGTGACAATTTAAGCGCAATTTCCTTATGTTATCTAAAAATAGATAGTGATCAAGTTTGTTTTAAAAAATGTGAAAAAATGATTAGGCCTAGCGAAACAAAACCTTGTAATTGTAACTCCCTATCACTCTCATATAAATTATAAATAAATTAATAGGGTACAAAAATAACGTTTGAATTAATAAGTAAAAAAATAAACTTATAGCAAGATCTAAAAGAAAGCGAAAAATAGATTATTTTGACTCACCCCTTTCCCCATAGATCTATATCTATATATTGCTATATATTACTGTAGTGTATTATGTTCATAACCCGTAGCTCTGTCGTAGCGTAAAGCACACACGGGGACAAAACACAAGACGTATAATGCTGGGGTGCGTTCAAGCTAGGAGAACGATCGGTTTGTAGGTGTTTATGTAATTTAAAATTTTTTTTTTGTGACCGAACGAAAGGATATTTTTGAAAACTTTCTTCGGCAATATTGTTTTAAATTATGGCAGGAATCGATTGGTAAATGTTTCAAGTCGCTAAGTGGTCTGGTTGCCGAGATATGGGCCAAAAACTGCATTTTTCGAGGTTTTTTGGCTTTTCCGGGAAATCCAGGAAGGAATTCCGGGAATTTTTTTGGCCCACAATCATCCTCGGAACTTGCTTAACATATTTGCTTTGGAACTAGTCCTCGATATTGCTTCGTTGAGGAGGAGATACGACTTAAAGCTGCGCACATCCTTCCATCCATCCATCCATCCATCCATCCAGAAATAATGAGTTAATAATCGCGATTGTCCTGTATGGAAATTGCGCTAAAAATATAGATTAAGAAGGATCCATTCTTTTAAGGGGACTTAATCAAGCAAGGTTGATTTAGCTGAAACCATTAATTGAGTTGTTTCCCATAACAAGATATTGTTCGAAATAAAATATCTACCAAGTACTATTAATTCAATGTTTGCTAGCTAGATTTTCGTTTTAGTTGATTTAGAAAACCATTAGGCCTATAGAAAATAATATTGATACTTTTGATATATTTACTGGTCTACATATCCGACCCACATGTGTACTTAATCATTATTAATTAACAATATTACAATATAAAAATAATTTTTAATTCGTCTGTTAGTTTTAAGCATATGCCTTAATGCCTTAATTGCTTTATTAACGCTCTTGACATTTGGTTTCTTTTATATAATTTATTTTCAACAGAATAAGAGTTGGACTAAAGAACATAGTGTTGCTCGGGAATAGAAATCCGAAACAACGGACGTTTATTAGTATTTTTAGGTTATTGGATTTTCCCGTAATTATTTTTTATAATCGGGCTTACACGCTACTACAGCAAACCTACATGAATGTCGTTTGTTTTGTTTGTGTTCCGTCTATAACAACAATGTTTAAATCCAAACACAACGTAGAGACCCAAAACTTGCAAGGATACGTCTGATATCGAGACTCAGCTACGCACTAATGGCTTATAAAAATAATTTCCGACATTACTTGAAAAAAAAGGTAGAGGATGTAAACTTCGAACACGTCCAGTTTGCAACTGCGCTGAATGACTGCGTCGCTGAGGCAAGTTTTCTGTATGGCGTTAGTTGAGACTCACTACCCCATACGGGTCATGTTTATATTCAGCCTTTACTACCCCATACAATTTATGTTTATGTTTACATTACTACCACATAAAATTTATGTTCATCCTTACACCATATGGTTATCATGCTATATAACTTATCATTTATGTTTTTTTAATAGAAGTAATACATACCTCCTATACTCATTTGTGAATTTTTTTATGTGAGCGAGGCTATAATGTGTGTTTTAAATGTTGTATTAATTACAGAAGCCACGTATGAATGTGCTTTCAAAATGTTGTATTAATTTAAGTAGCCCCGTATGAATGTGTTTTCTAAATGTTGTATTAATTACAGTAGCCACGTATGAATGACTGTGTTTTCTAAATGTTGTATTAATTACAATAGCCACGTATGAATGTGTTTTCTAAATGTTGTATTAATTACAATAGCCACGTATGAATGTGTTTTCTAAATGTTGTATTAATTACAATAGCCACGTATGAATGTGTTTTCTAAATGTTGTATTAATTACAATAGCCACGTATGAATGTGTTTTCTAAATGTTGTATTAATTACAGTAGCCACGTATGAATGTGTTTTCTAAATGTTGTATTAATTACAGTAGCCCCGTATGAATGTGTTTTCTAAATGTTGTATTAATTACAGTAGCCACATATGAATGTGTTTTCTAAATGTTGTATTAATCAAAGTAGTCACGTATGAATGTGTTTTCTAAATGTTGTATTAATTACATTCGATCCGTATGAATATGTTTTCTAAATGTTGTATTAATTAAAGTAGCCACGTATGAATGTATTTTCTAAATGTTGTATTAATTACAGAAGCCACGTATGAATGAGTTTTCTAAATGTTGTATTAATTACAGTAGCCACGTATGAATGACTGTGTTTTCTAAATGTTGTATTAATTACAATAGCCATGTATGAATTTGTTTTCTAAATGTTGTATTAATTACAATAGCCACGTATGAATTTGTTTTGTGTTTAATCAACAGCTAAACAATGACGTGACTGCACTGATGAAGGCCGATGAGATCCCCTTTGAAAAATACAAAGAAATGAACTCAACCATGGAATACGTTTTCAACCTGGTTATTCAATTTAACACCGAAATACATAGTTAGTATAGTATCATCATCTTTTTCCGTTCGTGCCCAAGACACACGGGGCAGATGAAGTAGAGTTCATCTGTGTTAGAGACCTCGGCATATGAAGAGATAGTGTGGTCAGCATTATACCCAGCCGCCTTTACTTTCCCTACTAATGTGAGTTTGGTACCCACCATAGCTGGGATGTTCTAGTGATTGAACCCGGATTCGAACTCGCTCTACTTCTAGGCCACGCCGTACCTACATAGTTAGTATAGTCATAGTCAACATCGCTATAATTATTAGCGAAAAACATCGAATCAATTTAGCTGGAGATCTAGCACCTCGCCTAATGATGTGTACGTGTGTGTGTGTGTGTGCACATGTGTATCACGTGATCAAGCGAACAGAGGGCGCAGATGTGAGAAGAGAGAACATATTTATTAAGACATCTTTGTTAAACATTATGCTTAATCTCAACCTACTCGCCATGGCTAATTAAATTAAATTTTATTTTCATTTTGATCCCCGGCAGAGTCAAGAGAATGCAGGAACTCTGTTAATGCTGACGATATTGTCGAGTCGGTGTACAGCCGTTTGTCATCTGAACTGACAAAGAAAGACAAGGAAATAAATTCGATGTTATCAAACCAGAGGAAAGAAATTGAAGAGAATATCCAACGAACATCAGACGAATGGTACCAGAAGTACAAGGAGTTAACAACACATCTGGATAATTTAGAAGTTGAGGCTCAAAATAATTACAAAGAGTAGTCCTAGGATAAAAGAAATCTTTATGAAGAGCAAAATAAAATAATGGCACAAATTAAAAGAGAAAATGAACAAATGAAGTGCGAATGTTCTCATTTGACACAGGACTTGAAAAGCCTACAAGATAAATTAAACCAACAAACTATATATTTGTCTGAAAATAATAAAAAAATGAAGGAAGAGTTTGATAACAAGGTCGAAGTTTTAAAGACACACAGTGAAAATAACATCAAGCAATCTATAACAGAACCAATAAAAAAATCAAACGAAAATTCTGCCTCAATACGTTTACTAGAAGCCCAAAGCAGCAAATGTAACAGTGTGTTAACTAAGTTACAAGAAACTGTTGACTCAGAGAAAGAAAATCTGCACGCCGTAAGAAAACAAGTGGAAACTCTGCTTACCAAAGTAAACCACGTCTCGACAAAATTAGACGAGGTGGAGTTTGAACGCCAAGCAGACAAAGACAAAAGTCTTCAGCAGAGAAGTACTTTAATATCGACAATAAACAAAGCCAACAAGCAACTGGCAACTCAAATTTCTGATGTTTCGAAAACGTTAGGAAAATTTGAAGAACATTGCAACGCACAAATCTCGACTTTGTCTAAAACTGATACAAAGTTGAATGAAGATGTGAAGAAACTAACAGAAAGTTTGGCGTCTGATCTTCTGATATTGGAGGTTCGAACTGACCACAAAATAAAAGATTTAATGAAAGAGCCGACCCAACAAATAAATGCACTTTCCGTTGAATTTGGAGAATTGGTGGATAATGCTGACGAATCAGATGTTCAAGATGTCATAGATGAAGTTAAGATCATGTTGTTGGATAATGAAGACAACGAAACAATAATTGAGTACATAAATGTATTTTTTAATGCGATCATTTTTTAAAATTAAGCTACTAGTGTATAATCTACCATAATGTATTGCTAAAGCAAACAACTGGCATATTACACAATTTTAAAGGTAAATTTTTATTATTATCTTAGTTTTAAAAAAAATATCAAGATAATAATTTTCTTTTAGGAAAATTTAGAAGATTTTGAAAGAAGCGACGAGTTTACAACGGGGCTTATATCTTTAATAGCTGGCACTTCAGTAGCAGGTGAGAGATCCTGAGGATTTTTGTGGTTATAAATTAATTGAAACGCCATTCATAATAAATTTATAATTAACTATTTATAATTTATAGGCGATATAAGATTAATCAGAGAGGAGATCAAAGCCCGTAAAGACATTTTACAACAATATATAAACACACCCCTGAGGGAACTTCAGGCACTGTATGCCATTCAGGATCTAATACATAGATTGGAGCACCCTTCAGGTAAAATCTTTATTATCAGCTCTATCATAATTGTAACATTCATTCGCATCAATTTGCCTGATCAAACATACACCATAGCAATGATCCTACAAGAATTATCATTAAAATTAACAAAATATGAATACTTGTGTCTTGTAAGTTACTTTGCTTAGAGTTACGAGGATGAATTAAAAAAATATTTAAACTGACATTTTAGTACCCGATACGATGTGTGCCGATTGCTATCATTTGACGTTGACATGTACAGCTAAACGACATGAGTTCACCCAATACATTTCGCAATACGTCATCAGACGTACGCCCCCGCCCCCCACTTCATGTTAACTGATGGGGCTGGTTAGCTCTTTCGCGATACTTCTCAGCGCTCTGCAAAAAATACATCTCTCACTGCACAAATACATCATTCACTTCACAAATACTCACCCATTGTACAAATACACCATTCACTGCACAAATACATTACTCACTGCATAAATACATCACTCACTGCATAAATACAATACTCATTGCATAAATACATCACTCACTGCATAAATACATCACTCACTGCATAAATACAACATTCCATGCACAAAGACACCAGTCTTCCAAATCGTCGTTTTCTTACTTCCGTGTCATCTCTAACTCCAAGACAAACTCTTCAGGTAATAAAATAACCCCCCACTCTAAAAAGTAGGTCAACAAAATTATCTTTCTCTATACAACATCTTTTTATTGTTTTTTTTTTTAAATTAACATTAATTTAACATTAATAAAAAAAATGCAATTATTTATGTATAAAGATCTTTAAAAAAAATGTCCACAGGTGTTACATTTGCTCTGTTTTATGTTCTATACGACGAGGATGTGATTAGTAGAGACATGTTTAAGTGCTGGAAAAAACCATCACGGACCGCAGAAGCCGAGGGGAAAGACGACTGCTTTGCGGCACTGACAAGGTTCTTCTCTTGGCTCGGATAACGAATCAACTGTCTCGTTTTACGTCGTCACACAGTGCTATAACTTTCAATCCAGGGATGAGACTTCATAGTCCAGCTTAATTAATTCAATAATTTATTTCGAATAGCTGAGTATATATATATATATATATATATATATATATATATATATATATATATATATATATATATATATATATATATATATATATATATATATATATATATATATATATATATATATATAATGTTCCTTTAAAACTTAACCATCCATATGCAAGTTGAAGTAGAGTTAATCTTTGTTATATGCTCAGACGCCATTACTCGGTGTAGTTATATGGACGTACACTGTATTGGAACCTATGTGTTCTTTAGCTTAACCACGCCGCCAACATTTGCATAAGGTTTTCAAATGTGTGTTGTTTCATCTGATCAGAGTCATGTGGTTTTTTTTTTAAATCTGACTTGAGTGATATGGGGTGGGGGGTGTTTTACCTGACCAGAGTCATATGAGTGTGTTTTGCCTGACTGATGTTGGGGGGGGGGGGGCGGGGTGTTTATCTGACCAGAGTAATGTGCTGTTGTTTTACTTGACTAGAGTCACATGAGTGTGTTTTACACACTTCATAGCAACAGCAAGTTAGCTCTACTGGCATTCGACCACCCCCACCACCCTCCCCACCTTTGCATGTACGACACCACAATGCAGGACGCACCCATAAACCACGTGACACGCCCTTTGTCACGTGACTTGCATGTTGATCACCTGGATCTCGTGACGTCATCGCCCACTACCAATGCCAAATTTTAACGTGTTAAAACTTTGGGCAGCTAAGAACAATGTAAATGGTTGATTCTGTTGAACAGGTACGAGTGTTCAAGAAATTTACAAAGAAATTGAATCTTTTGTTCTAACTTCGGGTGTTTAGGAACATTTACCAAGAAATTGATTCTTTTGTTCTAACATTTTATCTTGTTGGACCTACTGCTCTTACACGTGTGGGTGTTTCATCTATTTTCTAGCATTTTTATGTTGGACCGACGTTTTCCACGCTTCCAGTTCCTATAATGTAAGTTAAATAAAAGTTAAATAAATGTTAAGCTAAGAAATCTGTGTATATTAATTATGTTTTTTACTAACTATTTTCTTTAATCTTGTGAATCTATGTACTTTTTTCAATCATATTGTTTTTAGTTTACAATGAAAGCCAGTGTTTTCATTACAAATGTTGTGTTTTGTAAACTCCTTCCATGCGCATTAGGTCCACTCATATTATTATGGCAGTGTCTGTTATAATATATTCTAAATGAAACTTTTATAATGTAAATATTAGTAGTGTTAAAGGCCTACCCATCTTTATAGATCTTGACTTCATAAAAACAAAACTACCAAATTTATTGCTTATCTGAAATTTTATGATAAGTTAGGGAATTTATATTTTTGTGTCGAATTTGAATAACCGTTAAAATAAGTTTTTGACGCCCCCTTATTTCCTAAAGTAATTAAAATCCTTAAAATCCTTAAAATCAGGTCTAATCAACCGACTAAACAAGCGCATTTTTTCAAGGTTGTAACTTTCATTTTGAGATAGATATTTACAATGTCCCTCTGTTTTTGTATTACCCACCCTCCGATCCGTCTGTTGTACCTCCCTCCCTCCTGTCTCTCTGTTGTACCTCCCTCCCTTCTGTCTCTCTGTTGTACCTCCATCTCTCCTGTCTCTCTGTTGTACCTCCATCTCTCCTGTCTCTCTGTTGTACCTCCCTCCCTCCTGTCTCTCTGTTGTACCTCCTGCTCCCCTGTCTCTCTGTTGTACTTCCCTCACTCTTGTCTGTTTACCTCCCGTCCTCCTGTCTCTCTGTTGTACCTCCCTCCCTTCTGTCTCTGTTGTACCTCCCTCAGGCCTCTCTGTTGTACCTCCCGCCCTCCTGTCTCTCTGTTGTACCTCCCTCCCTCCTGTCTCTCTGTTGTACCTCCCTCCCATCTGTCTCTCTGTTGTACCTCCCTCCCTTCTGTCTCTCTGTTGTACCTCCCTCCTGCCTCTCTGTTGTACCTCCCGTCCTCCTGTCTCTCTGTTGTACCTCCCTCCCTTCTGTCTCTGTTGTACCTCCCTCCTGCCTCTCTGTTGTACCTCCCGCCCTCCTGTCTCTCTGTTGTACCTTCCTCCCTTCTGTCTCTCTGTTGTACCTCCCTCCCTCCTGTCGGTTGTACCTCCCTCCCTTCTGTCTCTCTGTTGTACCTCCCTCCCTCCTGTCGGTTGTACCTCCCTCCCTTCTGTCTCTCTGTTGTACCTCCCTCCCTTCTGTCTCTCTGTTGTACCTCCCTCCCTCCTGTCGGTTGTACCTCCCTCCCTTCTGTCTCTCTGTTGTACCTCCCTCCCTTCTGTCTCTCTGTTGTACCTCCCTCCCTCCTGTCGGTTGTACCTCCCTCCCTTCTGTCTCTCTGTTGTACCTCCCTCCCTCCTGTCGGTTGTACCTCCCTCCCTTCTGTCTCTCTGTTGTACTTCCCTCCCTCCTGTCTGTTTACCTCCCGTCCTCCTGTCTCTCTGTTGTACCTCCCTCCCTCCTGTCTGTCTGTTGTACCTCATGTCTCTCTGTTGTACCTCCCTCCCTCCTGTCTCTCTGTTGTACCTCCCTCCCTCCTGTCTCTCTGTTGTACCTCCCTCCCTCCTGTCTCTCTGTTGTACCTCCCTCCCTCTTGTCTATTGTACCTCCCTCCCCCCTGCCTCTCTGTTGTACCTCCCGCTCTTTTGTCTCTCTGTTGTACTTCCTTCCCTCCTGTCTCTCTGTTGTACCTCCCTCCCTCCTGTCTCTCTGTTGTACCTCCCTCCCTCCTGTCTCTCTGTTGTACCTCCCTCCCCCCTGTCTCTCTGTTGTACCTCCCTCCCTACTGTCTTTTGTACCTCCCTCCCTCCTGTCTCTCTGTTGTACCTCCCTCCCTCCTGTCTTTCTTTTGTACCTATGTCCTGTCTGTCTGTTGTACCTCCCTCCCTCCTGTCTCTCTGTTGTACCTCCCGCCCTCCTGTCTATTGTATCTCCCTCCTGTCTCTCTGTTGTACCTCCCTCCCTCCTGTCTTTCTTTTGTACCTATGTCCTGTCTGTCTGTTGTACCTCCCTCCCTCCTGTCTCTCTGTTGTACCTCCCGCCCTCCTGTCTATTGTATCTCCCTCCTGTCTCTCTGTTGTACCTCCCTCCCTCCTGTCTTTCTTTTGTACCTATGTCCTGTCTCTCTGTTGTACCTCACTCCCTCCTGTCTATTGTATCTCCCTCCTGTCTCTCTGTTGTACCTCCCTCCCTCCTGTCTTTCTTTTGTACCTATGTCCTGTCTGTCTGTTGTACCTCCCTCCCCCCTGTCTCTCTGTTGTACCTCCTGACCTCCTGTGTCTCTGTTGTACCTCCCTCCCTCCTGTCTCTCTGTTGTACCTCCCTCCCTCCTGTCTCTCTGTTGTACCTCCCTCCCTCCTGTCTCTCTGTTGTACCTCCCTCCCTCCTGTCTCTCTGTTGTACCTCCCTCCCTCCTGTCTCTCTGTTGTACCTCCCTCCCTCCTGTCTTTCTGTTGTACCTACCTCCTGTCTCTCTGTTGTACCTCCCTCCCTCCTGTCTATTGTATCTCCCTCCCTCCTGTCTCTCTGTTGTACCTCCTGACCTCCTGTCTCTCTGTTGTACCTCCCTCCCTCCTGTCCGTCTGTTGTAATACCTCCCGCCCTCCCCCCTCCTGTCGTTTAAATTAGACCCGCCACATCCGTGTAAGGTTTACGACACAACCACAGAGACGAGAGTGAACTCAATTGACATTTGAAACAATCACTGAATTAATTCGATGTTAAACTGATCCTTGATGTTTGAGATCGTCCTAAATTTATTGGCGGGGGTTGGAGGGGTGGGGGTTGTATTTCTTAAAGAGCAGGTATCGACACAATGGGACCGAACTGTCTGCAAGTGACAACCCTGGCCTCTTTAATGCAATCCCCAACAGAATTTCGTTTTTTTTGTGGTCGGTGTTTTTTTTTTGGTTGGGGGTGGGGGGGGGGTAGATTCAACAAGTGACGTTTCAAAGTTGTAGCCGACTAGTGTTACCCACTCCGCTATCGTTAAAAAACTTCACAAAACCCAGTCGACTACCCCCCCCCCTCCACCCCCTCTTCACTTAAAATAGCTATATCAAATAATGTATATAATGTCTACCTGGTTTTATTATATATCCTGATGATGAAGAGGCGTTAGAGCGCGTCTAGAAAATTACTTTTGGACGAGTCAAAATGCCAAAGTCACATCCAGAATTGAACGTCTGTGATTTTGTGTCAGCTGTGTCGCAGCTCAGAGTTGAGCTTAACAGTTTAGAGTCGTGTACATCCAGGTGTTGATCTAGTGATATGCTGCCTAAAGCTCAGAGTTGCTTTTAACAGTTTAGAGTCGTGTACATACAGGTGTTGATCTAGTGATATGTTGCCTAAAGCTCAAAGCTGAGCTTAACAGTTTAGAGTCGTGTACATACAGGTGTTGATCTAGTGATATGTTGCCTAAAGCTCAAAGCTGAGCTTAACAGTTTAGAATCGTGCACATACAGATGTTGATCTAGTGATATGTTGCCTAAAGCTCAAAGCTGAGCTTAACAGTTTAGAATCGTGTACATACAGGTGTTGATCTAGTGATATGCTGCCTAACGTAATATGGGGTTATTGTGTACGATCCTTAATCCTAACCCTGACTCTAAAAGCCATAGGGGAAGCAAAGGATTCATAAGATGCGAAGCCGTATAAAACAGAAGTTTTAAAAACATAATTTA